>NW_028242752.1:0-179818 GCF_964263255.1 Lissotriton vulgaris
TCAAGCTTCAGAAATGTGGAAAATGGTCCGTTTTCAAATGTTTTATTTTTGAACGTTCAGTTTCACATTTGTAGGTGGATCATCAGTGTTAGAGCTAAAATTAGCATGTTTAAAAGTGATTTTAATGCTTCCAGGGGCTCGGGAAGTTAATTAAATACCATTTGGAGGCATTTAATGTTCGAGCAAAAACGGCTGATTTTCGACAAAAGAGATAACACCCCCCATTACGTCATGCTTCAGAAATGTGGAAAATGGTCCGTTTTCAAATGTTTTATTTTGAACGTCAGTTCACAATTGTAGGTGGATCATCAGTGTTAGAGCTAAAATTAGCATGTTTAAAGTGATTTTCATGCTTCCAGGGGCCCAAAACACAAGATTTATGGAATGGTTAAAAGTGCATGAAAATGGCCAATTTACTCACCTCTGAGTTCTCAAGGGTTTCTTCACCCCGGGAAGTGAAATAAATACCATTTGGAGGCATTTAATGTTCGAGCAAAAACGGCTGATTTTCGACAAAAGAGATAACACCCCCCCATTACGTCATGCTTCTGAAATGTGGAAAATGGTCCGTTTTCAAATGTTTTATTTTTGAACGTCAGTTCACATTTGTAGGTGGATCATCAGGGTTAGAGCTAAAATTAGCATGTTTAAAGTGATTTTCATGCTTCCAGGGGCTCGGGAAGTTAATTAAATACCATTTGGAGGCATTTAATGTTCGAGCAAAAACGGCTGATTTTCGACAAAAGAGATAACACCCCCCCATTACGTCATGCTTCAGAACTGTGGAAAATGGTCCGTTTTCAAATGTTTCATTTTTGAACGTCAGTTCACATTTGTAGGTGGATCATCAGTGTTAGAGCTAAAATTAGCATGTTTAAAGTGATTTTCATGCTTCCAGGGGCTCGGGAAGTTAATTAAATACCATTTGGAGGCATTTAATGTTCGAGCAAAAACGGCTGATTTTCGACAAAAGAGATAACACCCCCCCATTACGTCATGCTTCAGAAATGTGGAAAATGGTCCGTTTTCAAATGTTTTATTTTTGAACGTCAGTTCACATTTGTAGGTGGATCATCAGTGTTAGAGCTAAAATTAGCATGTTTAAAGTGATTTTCATGCTTCCAGGGGCTCGGGAAGTTAATTAAATACCATTTGGAGGCATTTAATGTTCGAGCAAAAACGGCTGATTTTCGACAAAAGAGATAACACCCCCCCATTACGTCATGCTTCAGAAATGTGGAAAATGGTCCGTTTTCAAATGTTTTATTTTTGAACGTCAGTTCACATTTGTAGGTGGATCATCAGTGTTAGAGCTAAAATTAGCATGTTTAAAGTGATTTTCATGCTTCCAGGGGCCCAAAACACAAGATTAATGGAATGGTTAAAAGTGCATGAAAATGGCCAATTTACTCACTCTGAGTTCTCAAAAAGGGTTTCTTCACCCCGGGAAGTGAAATAAATACCATTTGGAGGCATTTAATGTTCGAGCAAAAACGGCTGATTTTCGACAAAAGAGAAAACACCCCCCCATTACGTCATGCTTCAGAAATGTGGAAAATGGTCCGTTTTCAAATGTTTTATTTTTGAACGTCAGTTCACATTTGTAGGTGGATCATCAGTGTTAGAGCTAAAATTAGCATGTTTAAAGTGATTTTCATGCTTCCAGGGGCTCGGGAAGTTAATTAAATACCATTTGGAGGCATTTAATGTTCGAGCAAAAACGGCTGATTTTCGACAAAAGAGATAACACCCCCCCATTACGTCATGCTTCAGAAATGTGGAAAATGGTCCGTTTTCAAATGTTTTATTTTTGAACGTCAGTTCACATTTGTAGGTGGATCATCAGTGTTAGAGCTAAAATTAGCATGTTTAAAGTGATTTTCATGCTTCCAGGGGCTCGGGAAGTTAATTAAATACCATTTGGAGGCATTTAATGTTCGAGCAAAAACGGCTGATTTTCGACAAAAGAGATAACACCCCCCCATTACGTCATGCTTCAGAAATGTGGAAAATGGTCCGTTTTCAAATGTTTTATTTTTGAACGTCAGTTCACATTTGTAGGTGGATCATCAGTGTTAGAGCTAAAATTAGCATGTTTAAAGTGATTTTCATGCTTCCAGGGGCCCAAAACACAAGATTAATGGAATGGTTAAAAGTGCATGAAAATGGCCAATTTACTCACTCTGAGTTCTCAAAAAGGGTTTCTTCACCCCGGGAAGTGAAATAAATACCATTTGGAGGCATTTAATGTTCGAGCAAAAACGGCTGATTTTCGACAAAAGAGATAGCACCCCCCCATTACGTCATGCTTCAGAAATGTGGAAAATGGTCCGTTTTCAAATGTTTTATTTTTGAACGTCAGTTCACATTTGTAGGTGGATCATCAGTGTTAGAGCTAAAATTAGCATGTTTAACGTGATTTTCATGCTTCCAGGGGCTCGGGAAGTGAAATAAATACCATTTGGAGGCATTTAATGTTTGAGCAAAAACGGCTGATTTTCGCAAAAGAGATAACACCCCCCCATTACGTCATGCTTCAGAAATGTGGAAAATGGTCCGTTTTCAAATGTTTTATTTTTGAACGTCAGTTCACATTTGTAGGTGGATCATCAGTGTTAGAGCTAAAATTAGCATGTTTAAAGTGATTGTCATGCTTCCAGGGGCTCGGGAAGTTAATTAAATACCATTTGGAGGCATTTAATGTTCGAGCAAAAACGGCTGATTTTCGACAGAAGAGATAACACCCCCCCATTACGTCATGCTTCAGAAATGTGGAAAATGGTCCGTTTTCAAATGTTTTATTTTTGAACGTCAGTTCACATTTGTAGGTGGATCATCAGTGTTAGAGCTAAAATTAGCATGTTTAAAGTGATTTTCATGCTTCCAGGGGCCCAAAACACAAGATTTATGGAATGGTTAAAAGTGCATGAAAATGGCCAATTTACTCACTCTGAGTTCTCAAAAAGGGTTTCTTCACCCCGGGAAGTTAATTAAATACCATTTGGAGGCATTTAATGTTCGAGCAAAAACGGCTGATTTTCGACAAAAGAGATAACACCCCCTCATTACGTCATGCTTCAGAAATGTGGAAAATGGTCCGTTTTCAAATGTTTTATTTTTGAACGTCAGTTCACATTTGTAGGTGGATCATCAGTGTTAGAGCTAAAATTAGCATGTTTAAAGTGATTTTCATGCTTCCAGGGGCTCGGGAAGTTAATTAAATACCATTTGGAGGCATTTAATGTTCGAGCAAAAACGGCTGATTTTCGACAAAAGAGATAACACCCCCCCATTACGTCATGCTTCAGAAATGTGGAAAATGGTCCGTTTTCAAATGTTTTATTTTTGAACGTCAGTTCACATTTGTAGGTGGATCATCAGTGTTAGAGCTAAAATTAGCATGTTTAAAGTGATTTTCATGCTTCCAGGGGCCCAAAACACAAGATTTATGGAATGGTTAAAAGTGCATGAAAATGGCCAATTTACTCACTCTGAGTTCTCAAAAAGGGTTTCTTCACCCCGGGAAGTTAATTAAATACCATTTGGAGGCATTTAATGTTCGAGCAAAAACGGCTGATTTTCGACAAAAGAGATAACACCCCCCATTACGTCATGCTTCAGAAATGTGGAAAATGGTCCGTTTTCAAATGTTTTATTTTTGAACGTCAGTTCACATTTGTAGGTGGATCATCAGTGTTAGAGCTAAAATTAGCATGTTTAAAGTGATTTTCATGCTTCCAGGGGCTCGGGAAGTTAATTAAATACCATTTGGAGGCATTTAATGTTCGAGCAAAAACGGCTGATTTTCGACAAAAGAGATAACACCCCCCCATTACGTCATGCTTCAGAAATGTGGAAAATGGTCCGTTTTCAAATGTTTTATTTTTGAACGTCAGTTCACATTTGTAGGTGGATCATCAGTGTTAGAGCTAAAATTAGCATGTTTAAAGTGATTTTAATGCTTCCAGGGGCTCGGGAAGTTAATTAAATACCATTTGGAGGCATTTAATGTTCGAGCAAAAACGGCTGATTTTCGACAAAAGAGATAACACCCCCCCATTACGTCATGCTTCAGAAATGTGGAAAATGGTCCGTTTTCAAATGTTTTATTTTTGAACGTCAGTTCACAATTGTAGGTGGATCATCAGTGTTAGAGCTAAAATTAGCATGTTTAAAGTGATTTTCATGCTTCCAGGGGCCCAAAACACAAGATTTATGGAATGGTTAAAAGTGCATGAAAATGGCCAATTTACTCACTCTGAGTTCTCAAAAAGGGTTTCTTCACCCCGGGAAGTGAAATAAATACCATTTGGAGGCATTTAATGTTCGAGCAAAAACGGCTGATTTTCGACAAAAGAGATAACACCCCCCCATTACGTCATGCTTCAGAAATGTGGAAAATGGTCCGTTTTCAAATGTTTTATTTTTGAACGTCAGTTCACATTTGTAGGTGGATCATCAGGGTTAGAGCTAAAATTAGCATGTTTAAAGTGATTTTCATGCTTCCAGGGGCTCGGGAAGTTAATTAAATACCATTTGGAGGCATTTAATGTTCGAGCAAAAACGGCTGATTTTCGACAAAAGAGATAACACCCCCCCATTACGTCATGCTTCAGAACTGTGGAAAATGGTCCGTTTTCAAATGTTTTATTTTTGAACGTCAGTTCACATTTGTAGGTGGATCATCAGTGTTAGAGCTAAAATTAGCATGTTTAAAGTGATTTTCATGCTTCCAGGGGCCCAAAACACAAGATTTATGGAATGGTTAAAAGTGCATGAAAATGGCCAATTTACTCACTCTGAGTTCTCAAAAAGGGTTTCTTCACCCCGGGAAGTTAATTAAATACCATTTGGAGGCATTTAATGTTCGAGCAAAAACGGCTGATTTTCGACAAAAGAGATAACACCCCCCCATTACGTCATGCTTCAGAAATGTGGAAAATGGTCCGTTTTCAAATGTTTTATTTTTGAACGTCAGTTCACATTTGTAGGTGGATCATCAGTGTTAGAGCTAAAATTAGCATGTTTAAAGTGATTTTCATGCTTCCAGGGGCTCGGGAAGTGAAATAAATACCATTTGGAGGCATTTAATGTTCGAGCAAAAACGGCTGATTTTCGACAAAAGAGATAACACCCCCCCATTACGTCATGCTTCAGAAATGTGGAAAATGGTCCGTTTTCAAATGTTTTATTTTTGAACGTCAGTTCACATTTGTAGGTGGATCATCAGTGTTAGAGCTAAAATTAGCATGTTTAAAGTGATTTTCATGCTTCCAGGGGCCCAAAACACAAGATTTATGGAATGGTTAAAAGTGCATGAAAATGGCCAATTTACTCACTCTGAGTTCTCAAAAAGGGTTTCTTCACCCCGGGAAGTTAATTAAATACCATTTGGAGGCATTTAATGTTCGAGCAAAAACGGCTGATTTTCGACAAAAGAGATAACACCCCCCCATTACGTCATGCTTCAGAAATGTGGAAAATGGTCAGTTTTCAAATGTTTTATTTTTGAACGTCAGTTCACATTTGTAGGTGGATCATCAGTGTTAGAGCTAAAATTAGCATGTTTAAAGTGATTTTCATGCTTCCAGGGGCTCGGGAAGTGAAATAAATACCATTTGGAGGCATTTAATGTTCGAGCAAAAACGGCTGATTTTCGACAAAAGAGATAACACCCCCCCATTACGTCATGCTTCAGAAATGTGGAAAATGGTCCGTTTTCAAATGTTTTATTTTTGAACGTCAGTTCACATTTGTAGGTGTATCATCAGTGTTAGAGCTAAAATTAGCATGTTTAAAGTGATTTTCATGCTTCCAGGGGCTCGGGAAGTTAATTAAATACCATTTGGAGGCATTTAATGTTCGAGCAAAAACGGCTGATTTTCGACAAAAGAGATAACACCCCCCCATTACGTCATGCTTCAGAAATGTGGAAAATGGTCCGTTTTCAAATGTTTTATTTTTGAACGTCAGTTCACATTTGTAGGTGGATCATCAGTGTTAGAGCTAAAATTAGCATGTTTAAATTGATTTCCATGCTTCCAGGGGCTCGGGAAGTTAATTAAATACCATTTGGAGGCATTTAATGTTCGAGCAAAAACGGCTGATTTTCGACAAAAGAGCTAACACCCCCCCATTACGTCATGCTTCAGAAATGTGGAAAATGGTCCGTTTTCAAATGTTTTATTTTTGAACGTCAGTTCACATTTGTAGGTGGATCATCAGTGTTAGAGCTAAAATTAGCATGTTTAAAGTGATTTTCATGCTTCCAGGGGCCCAAAACACAAGATTAATGGAATGGTTAAAAGTGCATGAAAATGGCCAATTTACTCACTCTGAGTTCTCAAAAAGGGTTTCTTCACCCCGGGAAGTGAAATAAATACCATTTGGAGGCATTTAATGTTCGAGCAAAAACGGCTGATTTTCGACAAAAGAGATAACACCCCCCCATTACGTCATGCTTCAGAAATGTGGAAAATGGTCCGTTTTCAAATGTTTTATTTTTGAACGTCAGTTCACATTTGTAGGTGGATCATCAGTGTTAGAGCTAAAATTAGCATGTTTAAAGTGATTTTCATGCTTCCAGGGGCCCAAAACACAAGATTTATGGAATGGTTAAAAGTGCATGAAAATGGCCAATTTACTCACTCTGAGTTCTCAAAAAGGGTTTCTTCACCCCGGGAAGTTAATTAAATACCATTTGGAGGCATTTAATGTTCGAGCCAAAACGGCTGATTTTCGACAAAAGAGATAACACCCCCCCATTACGTCATGCTTCAGAAATGTGGAAAATGGTCCGTTTTCAAATGTTTTTTTTTTGAACGTCAGTTCACATTTGTAGGTGGATCATCAGTGTTAGAGCTAAAATTAGCATGTTTAAAGTGATTTTCATGCTTCCAGGGGCTCGGGAAGTTAATTAAATACCATTTGGAGGCATTTAATGTTCGAGCAAAAACGGCTGATTTTCGACAAAAGAGATAACACCCCCCCATTACGTCATGCTTCAGAAATGTGGAAAATGGTCCGTTTTCAAATGTTTTATTTTTGAACGTCAGTTCACATTTGTAGGTGGATCATCAGTGTTAGAGCTAAAATTAGCATGTTTAAAGTGATTTTCATGCTTCCAGGGGCCCAAAACACAAGATTAATGGAATGGTTAAAAGTGCATGAAAATGGCCAATTTACTCACTCTGAGTTCTCAAAAAGGGTTTCTTCACCCCGGGAAGTGAAATAAATACCATTTGGAGGCATTTAATGTTCGAGCAAAAACGGCTGATTTTCGACAAAAGAGATAACACCCCCCCATTACGTCATGCTTCAGAAATGTGGAAAATGGTCCGTTTTCAAATGTTTTATTTTTGAACGTCAGTTCACATTTGTAGGTGGATCATCAGTGTTAGAGCTAAAATTAGCATGTTTAAAGTGATTTTCATGCTTCCAGGGGCTCGGGAAGTTAATTAAATACCATTTGGAGGCATTTAATGTTCGAGCAAAAACGGCTGATTTTCGACAAAAGAGATAACACCCCCCCCATTACGTCATGCTTCAGAAATGTGGAAAATGGTCCGTTTTCAAATGTTTTATTTTTGAACGTCAGTTCACATTTGTAGGTGGATCATCAGTGTTAGAGCTAAAATTAGCATGTTTAAAGTGATTTTAATGCTTCCAGGGGCTCGGGAAGTTAATTAAATACCATTTGGAGGCATTTAATGTTCGAGCAAAAACGGCTGATTTTCGACAAAAGAGATAACACCCCCCCATTACGTCATGCTTCAGAAATGTGGAAAATGGTCCGTTTTCAAATGTTTTATTTTTGAACGTCAGTTCACATTTGTAGGTGGATCATCAGTGTTAGAGCTAAAATTAGCATGTTTAAAGTGATTTTCATGCTTCCAGGGGCCCAAAACACAAGATTAATGGAATGGTTAAAAGTGCATGAAAATGGCCAATTTACTCACTCTGAGTTCTCAAAAAGGGTTTCTTCACCCCGGGAAGTGAAATAAATACCATTTGGAGGCATTTAATGTTCGAGCAAAAACGGCTGATTTTCGACAAAAGAGATAACACCCCCCCATTACGTCATGCTTCAGAAATGTGGAAAATGGTCCGTTTTCAAATGTTTTATTTTTGAACGTCAGTTCACATTTGTAGGTGGATCATCAGGGTTAGAGCTAAAATTAGCATGTTTAAAGTGATTTTCATGCTTCCAGGGGCCCAAAACACAAGATTTATGGAATGGTTAAAAGTGCATTAAAATGGCCAATTTACTCACTCTGAGTTCTCAAAAAGGGTTTCTTCACCCCGGGAAGTTAATTAAATACCATTTGGAGGCATTTAATGTTCGAGCAAAAACGGCTGATTTTCGACAAAAGAGATAACACCCCCCCATTACGTCATGCTTCAGAAATGTGGAAAATGGTCCGTTTTCAAATGTTTTATTTTTGAACGTCAGTTCACATTTGTAGGTGGATCATCAGTGTTAGAGCTAAAATTAGCATGTTTAAAGTGATTTTCATGCTTCCAGGGGCTCGGGAAGTGAAAAAAATACCATTTGGAGGCATTTAATGTTCGAGCAAAAACGGCTGATTTTCGACAAAAGAGATAACACCCCCCCCTTACGTCATGCTTCAGAAATGTGGAAAATGGTCCGTTTTCAAATGTTTTATTTTTGAACGTCAGTTCACATTTGTAGGTGGATCATCAGTGTTAGAGCTAAAATTAGCATGTTTAAAGTGATTTTCATGCTTCCAGGGGCTCGGGAAGTTAATTAAATACCATTTGGAGGCATTTAATGTTCGAGCAAAAACGGCTGATTTTCGACAAAAGAGATAACACCCCCCCATTACGTCATGCTTCAGAAATGTGGAAAATGGTCCGTTTTCAAATGTTTTATTTTTGAACGTCAGTTCACATTTGTAGGTGGATCATCAGTGTTAGAGCTAAAATTAGCATGTTTAAAGTGATTTTCATGCTTCCAGGGGCCCAAAACACAAGATTTATGGAATGGTTAAAAGTGCATGAAAATGGCCAATTTACTCACTCTGAGTTCTCAAAAAGGGTTTCTTCACCCCGGGAAGTTAATTAAATACCATTTGGAGGCATTTAATGTTCGAGCAAAAACGGCTGATTTTCGACAAAAGAGATAACACCCCCCCATTACGTCATGCTTCAGAAATGTGGAAAATGGTCCGTTTTCAAATGTTTTATTTTTGAACGTCAGTTCACATTTGTAGGTGGATCATCAGTGTTAGAGCTAAAATTAGCATGTTTAAAGTGATTTTCATGCTTCCAGGCACTCGGGAAGTTAATTAAATACCATTTGGAGGCATTTAATGTTCGAGCAAAAACGGCTGATTTTCAACAAAAGAGATAACACCCCCCCATTACGTCATGCTTCAGAAATGTGGAAAATGGTCCGTTTTCAAATGTTTTATTTTTGAACGTCAGTTCACATTTGTAGGTGGATCATCAGTGTTAGAGCTAAAATTAGCATGTTTAAAGTGATTTTCATGCTTCCAGGGGCTCGGGAAGTGAAAAAAATACCATTTGGAGGCATTTAATGTTCGAGCAAAAACGGCTGATTTTCGACAAAAGAGATAACACCCCCCCCTTACGTCATGCTTCAGAAATGTGGAAAATGGTCCGTTTTCAAATGTTTTATTTTTGAACGTCAGTTCACATTTGTAGGTGGATCATCAGTGTTAGAGCTAAAATTAGCATGTTTAAAGTGATTTTCATGCTTCCAGGGGCTCGGGAAGTTAATTAAATACCATTTGGAGGCATTTAATGTTCGAGCAAAAACGGCTGATTTTCGACAAAAGAGATAACACCCCCCCATTACGTCATGCTTCAGAAATGTGGAAAATGGTCCGTTTTCAAATGTTTTATTTTTGAACGTCAGTTCACATTTGTAGGTGGATCATCAGTGTTAGAGCTAAAATTAGCATGTTTAAAGTGATTTTCATGCTTCCAGGGGCCCAAAACACAAGATTTATGGAATGGTTAAAAGTGCATGAAAATGGCCAATTTACTCACTCTGAGTTCTCAAAAAGGGTTTCTTCACCCCGGGAAGTTAATTAAATACCATTTGGAGGCATTTAATGTTCGAGCAAAAACGGCTGATTTTCGACAAAAGAGATAACACCCCCCCATTACGTCATGCTTCAGAAATGTGGAAAATGGTCCGTTTTCAAATGTTTTATTTTTGAACGTCAGTTCACATTTGTAGGTGGATCATCAGTGTTAGAGCTAAAATTAGCATGTTTAAAGTGATTTTCATGCTTCCAGGCACTCGGGAAGTTAATTAAATACCATTTGGAGGCATTTAATGTTCGAGCAAAAACGGCTGATTTTCAACAAAAGAGATAACACCCCCCCATTACGTCATGCTTCAGAAATGTGGAAAATGGTCCGTTTTCAAATGTTTTATTTTTGAACGTCAGTTCACATTTGTAGGTGGATCATCAGTGTTAGAGCTAAAATTAGCATGTTTAAAGTGATTTTCATGCTTCCAGGGGCTCGGGAAGTTAATTAAATACCATTTGGAGGCATTTAATGTTCGAGCAAAAACGGCTGATTTTCGACAAAAGAGATAACACCCCCCCATTACGTCATGCTTCAGAAATGTGGAAAATGGTCCGTTTTCAAATGTTTTATTTTTGAACGTCAGTTCACATTTGTAGGTGGATCATCAGTGTTAGAGCTAAAATTAGCATGTTTAAAGTGATTTTCATGCTTCCAGGGGCCCAAAACACAAGATTAATGGAATGGGTAAAAGTGCATGAAAATGGCCAATTTACTCACTCTGAGTTCTCAAAAAGGGTTTCTTCACCCCGGGAAGTGAAATAAATACCATTTGGAGGCATTTAATGTTCGAGCAAAAACGGCTGATTTTCGACAAAAGAGATAACACCCCCCCATTACGTCATGCTTCAGAAATGTGGAAAATGGTCCGTTTTCAAATGTTTTATTTTTGAACGTCAGTTCACATTTGTAGGTGGATCATCAGTGTTAGAGCTAAAATTAGCATGTTTAAAGTGATTTTCATGCTTCCAGGGGCCCAAAACACAAGATTTATGGAATGGTTAAAAGTGCATGAAAATGGCCAATTTACTCACTCTGAGTTCTCAAAAAGGGTTTCTTCACCCCGGGAAGTTAATTAAATACCATTTGGAGGCATTTAATGTTCGAGCAAAAACGGCTGATTTTCGACAAAAGAGATAACACCCCCCCCCATTACGTCATGCTTCAGAAATGTGGAAAAAGGTCCGTTTTCAAATGTTTTATTTTTGAACGTCAGTTCACATTTGTAGGTGGATCATCAGTGTTAGAGCTAAAATTAGCATGTTTAAAGTGATTTTCATGCTTCCAGGGGCTCGGGAAGTGAAATAAATACCATTTGGAGGCATTTAATGTTCGAGCAAAAACGGCTGATTTTCGACAAAAGAGATAGCACCCCCCATTACGTCATGCTTCAGAAATGTGGAAAATGGTCCGTTTTCAAATGTTTTATTTTTGAACGTCAGTTCACATTTGTAGGTGGATCATCAGTGTTAGAGCTAAAATTAGCATGTTTAAAGTGATTTTCATGCTTCCAGGGGCCCAAAACACAAGATTTATGGAATGGTTAAAAGTGCATGAAAATGGCCAATTTACTCACTCTGAGTTCTCAAAAAGGGTTTCTTCACCCCGGGAAGTTAATTAAATACCATTTGGAGGCATTTAATGTTCAAGCAAAAACGGCTGATTTTCGACAAAAGAGATAACACCCCCCATTACGTCATGCTTCAGAAATGTGGAAAATGGTCCGTTTTCAAATGTTTTTTTTTTGAACGTCAGTTCACATTTGTAGGTGGATCATCAGTGTTAGAGCTAAAATTAGCATGTTTAAAGTGATTTTCATGCTTCCAGGGGCTCGGGAAGTTAATGAAATACCATTTGGAGGCATTTAATGTTCGAGCAAAAACGGCTGATTTTCGACAAAAGAGATAACACCCCCCCATTACGTCATGCTTCAGAAATGTGGAAAATGGTCCGTTTTCAAATGTTTTATTTTTGAACGTCAGTTCACATTTGTAGGTGGATCATCAGT
The DNA here is from genome assembly GCF_964263255.1 of Lissotriton vulgaris. NCBI lineage: Eukaryota > Metazoa > Chordata > Amphibia > Caudata > Salamandridae > Lissotriton > Lissotriton vulgaris. The sequence continues at coordinate 12,092 of NW_028242752.1, forward strand.
GTTAGAGCTAAAATTAGCATGTTTAAAGTGATTTTCATGCTTCCAGGGGCCCAAAACACAAGATTTATGGAATGGTTAAAAGTGCATGAAAATGGCCAATTTACTCACTCTGAGTTCTCAAAAAGGGTTTCTTCACCCCGGGAAGTTAATTAAATACCATTTGGAGGCATTTAATGTTCAAGCAAAAACGGCTGATTTTCGACAAAAGAGATAACACCCCCCCATTACGTCATGCTTCAGAAATGTGGAAAATGGTCCGTTTTCAAATGTTTTATTTTTGAACGTCAGTTCACATTTGTAGGTGGATCATCAGTGTTAGAGCTAAAATTAGCATGTTTAAAGTGATTTTCATGCTTCCAGGGGCTCGGGAAGTGAAATAAATACCATTTGGAGGCATTTAATGTTCGAGCAAAAACGGCTGATTTTCGACAAAAGAGATAACACCCCCCCATTACGTCATGCTTCAGAAATGTGGAAAATGGTCCGTTTTCAAATGTTTTATTTTTGAACGTCAGTTCACATTTGTAGGTGGATCATCAGTGTTAGAGCTAAAATTAGCATGTTTAAAGTGATTTTCATGCTTCCAGGGGCCCAAAACACAAGATTTATGGAATGGTTAAAAGTGCATGAAAATGGCCAATTTACTCACTCCGAGTTCTCAAAAAGGGTTTCTTCACCCCGGGAAGTTAATTAAATACCATTTGGAGGCATTTAATGTTCGAGCAAAAACGGCTGATTTTCGACAAAAGAGATAACACCCCCCCATTACGTCATGCTTCAGAAATGTGGAAAATGGTCCGTTTTCAAATGTTTTATTTTTGAACGTCAGTTCACATTTGTAGGTGGATCATCAGTGTTAGAGCTAAAATTAGCATGTTTAAAGTGATTTTCATGCTTTCAGGGGCTCGGGAAGTTAATTAAATACCATTTGGAGGCATTTAATGTTCGAGCAAAAACGGCTGATTTTCGACAAAAGAGATAACACCCCCCCATTACGTCATGCTTCAGAAATGTGGAAAATGGTCCGTTTTCAAATGTTATATTTTTGAACGTCAGTTCACATTTGTAGGTGGATCATCAGTGTTAGAGCTAAAATTAGCATGTTTAAAGTGATGTTCATGCTTCCAGGGGCCCAAAACACAAGATTTATGGAATGGTTAAAAGTGCATGAAAATGGCCAATTTACTCACTCTGAGTTCTCAAAAAGGGTTTCTTCAGCCCGGGAAGTTAATTAAATACCATTTGGAGGCATTTAATGTTCGAGCAAAAACGGCTGATTTTCGACAAAAGAGATAACACCCCCCCATTACGTCATGCTTCAGAAATGTGGAAAATGGTCCGTTTTCAAATGTTTTATTTTTGAACGTCAGTTCACATTTGTAGGTGGATCATCAGTGTTAGAGCTAAAATTAGCATGTTTAAAGTGATTGTCATGCTTCCAGGGGCTCGGGAAGTTAATTAAATACCATTTGGAGGCATTTAATGTTCGAGCAAAAACGGCTGATTTTCGACAAAAGAGATAACACCCCCCATTACGTCATGCTTCAGAACTGTGGAAAATGGTCCGTTTTCAAATGTTTTATTTTTGAACGTCAGTTCACATTTGTAGGTGGATCATCAGTGTTAGAGCTAAAATTAGCATGTTTAAAGTGATTTTCATGCTTCCAGGGGCCCAAAACACAAGATTTATGGAATGGTTAAAAGTGCATGAAAATGGCCAATTTACTCACTCTGAGTTCTCAAAAAGGGTTTCTTCACCCCGGGAAGTTAATTAAATACCATTTGGAGGCATTTAATGTTCGAGCAAAAACGGCTGATTTTCGACAAAAGAGATAACACCCCCCCATTACGTCATGCTTCAGAAATGTGGAAAATGGTCCGTTTTCAAATGTTTTATTTTTGAACGTCAGTTCACATTTGTAGGTGGATCATCAGTGTTAGAGCTAAAATTAGCATGTTTAAAGTGATTTTCATGCTTCCAGGGGCCCAAAACACAAGATTTATGGAATGGTTAAAAGTGCATGAAAATGGCCAATTTACTCACTCTGAGTTCTCAAAAAGGGTTTCTTCACCCCGGGAAGTTAATTAAATACCATTTGGAGGCATTTAATGTTCGAGCAAAAACGGCTGATTTTCGACAAAAGAGATAACACCCCCCCATTACGTCATGCTTCAGAAATGTGGAAAATGGTCCGTTTTCAAATGTTTTATTTTTGAACGTCAGTTCACATTTGTAGGTGGATCATCAGTGTTAGAGCTAAAATTAGCATGTTTAAAGTGATTTTCATGCTTCCAGGGGCTCGGGAAGTGAAATAAATACCATTTGGAGGCATTTAATGTTCGAGCAAAAACGGCTGATTTTCGACAAAAGAGATAACACCCCCCCATTACGTCATGCTTCAGAAATGTGGAAAATGGTCCGTTTTCAAATGTTTTATTTTTGAACGTCAGTTCACATTTGTAGGTGGATCATCAGTGTTAGAGCTAAAATTAGCATGTTTAAAGTGATTTTCATGCTTCCAGGGGCTCGGGAAGTTAATTAAATACCATTTGGAGGCATTTAATGTTCGAGCAAAAACGGCTGATTTTCGACAAAAGAGATAACACCCCCCCATTACGTCATGCTTCAGAAATGTGGAAAATGGTCCGTTTTCAAATGTTTTATTTTTGAACGTCAGTTCACATTTGTAGGTGGATCATCAGTGTTAGAGCTAAAATTAGCATGTTTAAAGTGATTTTCATGCTTCCAGGGGCCCAAAACACAAGATTTATGGAATGGTTAAAAGTGCATGAAAATGGCCAATTTACTCACTCTGAGTTCTCAAAAAGGGTTTCTTCACCCCGGGAAGTTAATTAAATACCATTTGGAGGCATTTAATGTTCGAGCAAAAACGGCTGATTTTCGACAAAAGAGATAACACCCCCCCATTACGTCATGCTTCAGAAATGTGGAAAATGGTCCGTTTTCAAATGTTTTATTTTTGAACGTCAGTTCACATTTGTAGGTGGATCATCAGTGTTAGAGCTAAAATTAGCATGTTTAAAGTGATTTTCATGCTTCCAGGGGCCCAAAACACAAGATTTATGGAATGGTTAAAAGTGCATGAAAATGGCCAATTTACTCACTCTGAGTTCTCAAAAAGGGTTTCTTCACCCTGGGAAGTTAATTAAATACCATTTGGAGGCATTTAATGTTCGAGCAAAAACGGCTGATTTTCGACAAAAGAGATAACACCCCCCCATTACGTCATGCTTCAGAAATGTGGAAAATGGTCCGTTTTCAAATGTTTTATTTTTGAACGTCAGTTCACATTTGTAGGTGGATCATCAGTGTTAGAGCTAAAATTAGCATGTTTAAAGTGATTTTCATGCTTCCAGGGGCTCGGGAAGTTAATTAAATACCATTTGGAGGCATTTAATGTTCGAGCAAAAACGGCTGATTTTCGACAAAAGAGATAACACCCCCCCATTACGTCATGCTTCAGAAATGTGGAAAATGGTCCGTTTTCAAATGTTTTATTTTTGAACGTCAGTTCACATTTGTAGGTGGATCATCAGTGTTAGAGCTAAAATTAGCATGTTTAAAGTGATTTTCATGCTTCCAAGGGCCCAAAACACAAGATTTATGGAATGGTTAAAAGTGCATGAAAATGGCCAATTTACTCACTCTGAGTTCTCAAAAAGGGTTTCTTCACCCCGGGAAGTTAATTAAATACCATTTGGAGGCATTTAATGTTCGAGCAAAAACGGCTGATTTTCGACAAAAGAGATAACACCCCCCCCATTACGTCATGCTTCAGAAATGTGGAAAATGGTCCGTTTTCAAATGTTTTATTTTTGAACGTCAGTTCACATTTGTAGGTGGATCATCAGTGTTAGAGCTAAAATTAGCATGTTTAAAGTGATTTTCATGCTTCCAGGGGCCCAAAACACAAGATTTATGGAATGGTTAAAAGTGCATGAAAATGGCCAATTTACTCACTCTGAGTTCTCAAAAAGGGTTTCTTCACCCCGGGAAGTTAATTAAATACCATTTGGAGGCATTTAATGTTCGAGCAAAAACGGCTGATTTTCGACAAAAGAGATAACACCCCCCCATTACGTCATGCTTCAGAAATGTGGAAAATGGTCCGTTTTCAAATGTTTTATTTTTGAACGTCAGTTCACATTTGTAGGTGGATCATCAGTGTTAGAGCTAAAATTAGCATGTTTAAAGTGATTTTCATGCTTCCAGGGGCTCGGGAAGTTAATTAAATGCCATTTGGAGGCATTTAATGTTCGAGCAAAAACGGCTGATTTTCGACAAAAGAGATAACACCCCCCCATTACGTCAGGCTTCAGAAATGTGGAAAATGGTCCGTTTTCAAATGTTTTATTTTTGAACGTCAGTTCACACTTGTAGGTGGATCATCAGTGTTAGAGCTAAAATTAGCATGTTTAAAGTGATTTTCATGCTTCCAGGGGCTCGGGAAGTGAAATAAATACCATTTGGAGGCATTTAATGTTCGAGCAAAGACGGCTGATTTTCGACAAAAGAGATAACACCCCCCCATTACGTCATGCTTCAGAAATGTGGAAAATGGTCCGTTTTCAAATGTTTTATTTTTGAACGTCAGTTCACATTTGTAGGTGGATCATCAGTGTTAGAGCTAAAATTAGCATGTTTAAAGTGATTTTCATGCTTCCAGGGGCTCGGGAAGTTAATTAAATACCATTTGGAGGCATTTAATGTTCGAGCAAAAACGGCTGATTTTCGACAAAAGAGATAACACCCCCCCATTACGTCATGCTTCAGAAATGTGGAAAATGGTCCGTTTTCAAATGTTTTATTTTTGAACGTCAGTTCACATTTGTAGGTGGATCATCAGTGTTAGAGCTAAAATTAGCATGTTTAAAGTGATTTTCATGCTTCCAGGGGCCCAAAACACAAGATTTATGGAATGGTTAAAAGTGCATGAAAATGGCCAATTTACTCACTCTGAGTTCTCAAAAAGGGTTTCTTCACCCCGGGAAGTTAATTAAATACCATTTGGAGGCATTTAATGTTCGTGCAAAAACGGCTGATTTTCGACAAAAGAGATAACACCCCCCCATTACGTCATGCTTCAGAAATGTGGAAAATGGTCCGTTTTCAAATGTTTTATTTTTGAACGTCAGTTCACATTTGTAGGTGGATCATCAGTGTTAGAGCTAAAATTAGCATGTTTAAAGTGATTTTCATCCTTCCAGGGGCTCGGGAAGTGAAATAAATACCATTTGGAGGCATTTAATGTTCGAGCAAAAACGGCTGATTTTCGACAAAAGAGATAACACCCCCCATTACGTCATGCTTCAGAAATGTGGAAAATGGTCCGTTTTCAAATGTTTTATTTTTGAACGTCAGTTCACATTTGTAGGTGGATCATCAGTGTTAGAGCTAAAATTAGCATGTTTAAAGTGATTTTAATGCTTCCAGGGGCTCGGGAAGTTAATTAAATACCATTTGGAGGCATTTAATGTTCGAGCAAAAACGGCTGATTTTCGACAAAAGAGATAACACCCCCCCATTACGTCATGCTTTAGAAATGTGGAAAATGGTCCGTTTTCAAATGTTTTATTTTTGAACGTCAGTTCACATTTGTAGGTGGATCATCAGTGTTAGAGCTAAAATTAGCATGTTTAAAGTGATTTTCATGCTTCCAGGGGCCCAAAACACAAGATTAATGGAATGGTTAAAAGTGCATGAAAATGGCCAATTTACTCACTCTGAGTTCTCAAAAAGGGTTTCTTCACCCCGGGAAGTGAAATAAATACCATTTGGAGGCATTTAATGTTCGAGCAAAAACGGCTGATTTTCGACAAAAGAGATAACACCCCCCCATTACGTCATGCTTCAGAAATGTGGAAAATGGTCCGTTTTCAAATGTTTTATTTTTGAACGTCAGTTCACATTTGTAGGTGGATCATCAGTGTTAGAGCTAAAATTAGCATGTTTGAAGTGATTTTCATGCTTCCAGGGGCCCAAAACACAAGATTTATGGAATGGTTAAAAGTGCATGAAAATGGCCAATTTACTCACTCTGAGTTCTCAAAAAGGGTTTCTTCACCCCGGGAAGTTAATTAAATACCATTTGGAGGCATTTAATGTTCGAGCAAAAACGGCTGATTTTCGACAAAAGAGATAACACCCCCCCATTACGTCATGCTTCAGAAATGTGGAAAAGGGTCCGTTTTAAAATGTTTTATTTTTGAACGTCAGTTCACATTTGTAGGTGGATCATCAGTGTTAGAGCTAAAATTAGCATGTTTAAAGTGATTTTCATGCTTCCAGGGGCTCGGGAAGTGAAATAAATACCATTTGGAGGCATTTAATGTTCGAGCAAAAACGGCTGATTTTCGACAAAAGAGATAACACCCCCCCATTACGTCATGCTTCAGAAATGTGGAAAATGGTCCGTTTCCAAATGTTTTATTTTTGAACGTCAGTTCACATTTGTAGGTGGATCATCAGTGTTAGAGCTAAAATTAGCATGTTTAAAGTGATTTTCATGCTTCCAGGGGCTCGGGAAGTTAATTAAATACCATTTGGAGGCATTTAATGTTCGAGCAAAAACGGCTGATTTTCGACAAAAGAGATAACACCCCCCCATTACGTCATGCTTCAGAAATGTGGAAAATGGTCCGTTTTCAAATGTTTTATTTTTGAACGTCAGTTCACATTTGTAGGTGGATCATCAGTGTTAGAGCTAAAATTAGCATGTTTAAAGTGATTTTCATGCTTCCAAGGGCCCAAAACACAAGATTTATGGAATGGTTAAAAGTGCATGAAAATGGCCAATTTACTCACTCTGAGTTCTCAAAAAGGGTTTCTTCACCCCGGGAAGTTAATTAAATACCATTTGGAGGCATTTAATGTTCGAGCAAAAACGGCTGATTTTCGACAAAAGAGATAACACCCCCCCATTACGTCATGCTTCAGAAATGTGGAAAATGGTCCGTTTTCAAATGTTTTATTTTTGAACGTCAGTTCACATTTGTAGGTGGATCATCAGTGTTAGAGCTAAAATTAGCATGTTTAAAGTGATTTTCATGCTTCCAGGGGCCCAAAACACAAGATTTATGGAATGGTTAAAAGTGCATGAAAATGGCCAATTTACTCACTCTGAGTTCTCAAAAAGGGTTTCTTCACCCCGGGAAGTTAATTAAATACCATTTGGAGGCATTTAATGTTTGAGCAAAAACGGCTGATTTTCGACAAAAGAGATAACACCCCCCCATTACGTCATGCTTCAGAAATGTGGAAAATGGTCCGTTTTCAAATGTTTTATTTTTGAACGTCAGTTCACATTTGTAGGTGGATCATCAGTGTTAGAGCTAAAATTAGCATGTTTAAAGTGATTTTCATGCTTCCAGGGGCTCGGGAAGTTAATTAAATACCATTTGGAGGCATTTAATGTTCGAGCAAAAACGGCTGATTTTCGACAAAAGAGATAACACCCCCCCATTACGTCATGCTTCAGAAATGTGGAAAATGGTCCGTTTTCAAATGTTTTATTTTTGAACGTCAGTTCACATTTGTAGGTGGATCATCAGTGTTAGAGCTAAAATTAGCATGTTTAAAGTGATTTTCATGCTTCCAGGGGCTCGGGAAGTGAAATAAATACCATTTGGAGGCATTTAATGTTCGAGCAAAAACGGCTGATTTTCGACAAAAGAGATAACACCCCCCCATTACGTCATGCTTCAGAAATGTGGAAAATGGTCCGTTTTCAAATGTTTTATTTTTGAACGTCAGTTCACATTTGTAGGTGGATCATCAGTGTTAGAGCTAAAATTAGCATGTTTAAAGTGATTTTCATGCTTCCAAGGGCCCAAAACACAAGATTTATGGAATGGTTAAAAGTGCATGAAAATGGCCAATTTACTCACTCTGAGTTCTCAAAAAGGGTTTCTTCACCCCGGGAAGTTAATTAAATACCATTTGGAGGCATTTAATGTTCGAGCAAAAACGGCTGATTTTCGACAAAAGAGATAACACCCCCCCATTACGTCATGCTTCAGAAATGTGGAAAATGGTCCGTTTTCAAATGTTTTATTTTTGAACGTCAGTTCACATTTGTAGGTGGATCATCAGTGTTAGAGCTAAAATTAGCATGTTTAAAGTGATTTTCATGCTTCCAGGGGCCCAAAACACAAGATTTATGGAATGGTTAAAAGTGCATGAAAATGGCCAATTTACTCACTCTGAGTTCTCAAAAAGGGTTTCTTCACCCCGGGAAGTTAATTAAATACCATTTGGAGGCATTTAATGTTTGAGCAAAAACGGCTGATTTTCGACAAAAGAGATAACACCCCCCCATTACGTCATGCTTCAGAAATGTGGAAAATGGTCCGTTTTCAAATGTTTTATTTTTGAACGTCAGTTCACATTTGTAGGTGGATCATCAGTGTTAGAGCTAAAATTAGCATGTTTAAAGTGATTTTCATGCTTCCAGGGGCTCGGGAAGTTAATTAAATACCATTTGGAGGCATTTAATGTTCGAGCAAAAACGGCTGATTTTCGACAAAAGAGATAACACCCCCCCATTACGTCATGCTTCAGAAATGTGGAAAATGGTCCGTTTTCAAATGTTTTATTTTTGAACGTCAGTTCACATTTGTAGGTGGATCATCAGTGTTAGAGCTAAAATTAGCATGTTTAAAGTGATTTTCATGCTTCCAGGGGCTCGGGAAGTGAAATAAATACCATTTGGAGGCATTTAATGTTCGAGCAAAAACGGCTGATTTTCGACAAAAGAGATAACACCCCCCCATTACGTCATGCTTCAGAAATGTGGAAAATGGTCCGTTTTCAAATGTTTTATTTTTGAACGTCAGTTCACATTTGTAGGTGGATCATCAGTGTTAGAGCTAAAATTAGCATGTTTAAAGTGATTTTCATGCTTCCAGGGGCTCAGGAAGTTAATTAAATACCATTTGGAGGCATTTAATGTTCGAGCAAAAACGGCTGATTTTCGACAAAAGAGATAACACCCCCCCATTACGTCATGCTTCAGAAATGTGGAAAATGGTCCGTTTTCAAATGTTTTATTTTTGAACGTCAGTTCACATTTGTAGGTGGATCATCAGTGTTAGAGCTAAAATTAGCATGTTTAAAGTGATTTTCATGCTTCCAGGGGCCCAAAACACAAGATTTATGGAATGGTTAAAAGTGCATGAAAATGGCCAATTTACTCACTCTGAGTTCTCAAAAAGGGTTTCTTCACCCCGGGAAGTTAATTAAATACCATTTGGAGGCATTTAATGTTCGAGCAAAAACGGATGATTTTCGACAAAAGAGATAACACCCCCCCATTACGTCATGCTTCAGAAATGTGGAAAATGGTCCGTTTTCAAATGTTTTATTTTTGAACGTCAGTTCACATTTGTAGGTGGATCATCAGTGTTAGAGCTAAAATTAGCATGTTTAAAGTGATTTTCATGCTTCCAGGGGCTCGGGAAGTGAAATAAATACCATTTGGAGGCATTTAATGTTCGAGCAAAAACGGCTGATTTTCGACAAAAGAGATATCACCCCCCCCATTACGTCATGCTTCAGAAATGTGGAAAATGGTCCGTTTTCAAATGTTTTATTTTTGAACGTCAGTTCACATTTGTAGGTGGATCATCAGTGTTAGAGCTAAAATTAGCATGTTTAAAGTGATTTTCATGCTTCCAGGGGCCCAAAACACAAGATTTATGGAATGGTTAAAAGTGCATGAAAATGGCCAATTTACTCACTCTGAGTTCTCAAAAAGGGTTTCTTCACCCCGGGAAGTTAATTAAATACCATTTGGAGGCATTTAATGTTCGAGCAAAAACGGCTGATTTTCGACAAAAGAGATAACACCCCCCCATTACGTCATGCTTCAGAAATGTGGAAAATGGTCAGTTTTAAAATGTTTTATTTTTGAACGTCAGTTCACATTTGTAGGTGGATCATCAGTGTTAGAGCTAAAATTAGCATGTTTAAAGTGATTTTCATGCTTCCAGGGGCTCGGGAAGTGAAATAAATACCATTTGGAGGCATTTAATGTTCGAGCAAAAACGGCTGATTTTTGACAAAAGAGATAACACCCCCCCCATTACGTCATGCTTCAGAAATGTGGAAAATGGTCCGTTTTCAAATGTTTTATTTTTGAACGTCAGTTCACATTTGTAGGTGGATCATCAGTGTTAGAGCTAAAATTAGCATGTTTAAAGTGATTTTCATGCTTCCAGGGGCTCGGGAAGTGAAATAAATACCATTTGGAGGCATTTAATGTTCGAGCAAAAACGGCTGATTTTCGACAAAAGAGATAACACCCCCCCATTACGTCATGCTTCAGAAATGTGGAAAATGGTCCGTTTTCAAATGTTTTATTTTTGAACGTCAGTTCACATTTGTAGGTGGATCATCAGTGTTAGAGCTAAAATTAGCATGTTTAAAGTGATTTTCATGCTTCCAGGGGCTCGGGAAGTTAATTAAATACCATTTGGAGGCATTTAATGTTCGAGCAAAAACGGCTGATTTTCGACAAAAGAGATAACACCCCCCCATTACGTCATGCTTCAGAAATGTGGAAAATGGTCCGTTTTCAAATGTTTTATTTTTGAACGTCAGTTCACATTTGTAGGTGGATCATCAGTGTTAGAGCTAAAATTAGCATGTTTAAAGTGATTTTCATGCTTCCAGGGGCCCAAAACACAAGATTTATGGAATGGTTAAAAGTGCATGAAAATGGCCAATTTACTCACTCTGAGTTCTCAAAAAGGGTTTCTTCACCCCGGGAAGTTAATTAAATACCATTTGGAGGCATTTAATGTTCGAGCAAAAACGGCTGATTTTCGACAAAAGAGATAACACCCCCCCATTACGTCATGCTTCAGAAATGTGGAAAATGGTCCGTTTTAAAATGTTTTATTTTTGAACGTCAGTTCACATTTGTAGGTGGATCATCAGTGTTAGAGCTAAAATTAGCATGTTTAAAGTGATTTTCATGCTTCCAGGGGCTCGGGAAGTGAAATAAATACCATTTGGAGGCATTTAATGTTCGAGCAAAAACGGCTGATTTTTGACAAAAGAGATAACACCCCCCCATTACGTCATGCTTCAGAAATGTGGAAAATGGTCCGTTTTCAAATGTTTTATTTTTGAACGTCAGTTCACATTTGTAGGTGGATCATCAGTGTTAGAGCTAAAATTAGCATGTTTAAAGTGATTTTCATGCTTCCAGGGGCTCGGGAAGTTAATTAAATACCATTTGGAGGCATTTAATGTTCGAGCAAAAACGGCTGATTTTCGACAAAAGAGATAACACCCCCCCATTACGTCATGCTTCAGAAATGTGGAAAATGGTCCGTTTTCAAATGTTTTATTTTTGAACGTCAGTTCACATTTGTAGGTGGATCATCAGTGTTAGAGCTAAAATTAGCATGTTTAAAGTGATTTTCATGCTTCCAGGGGCCCAAAACACAAGATTTATGGAATGGTTAAAAGTGCATGAAAATGGCCAATTTACTCACTCTTCTCAAAAAGGGTTTCTTCACCCCGGGAAGTTAATTAAATACCATTTGGAGGCATTTAATGTTCGAGCAAAAACGGCTGATTTTCGACAAAAGAGATAACACCCCCCCATTACGTCATGCTTCAGAAATGTGGAAAATGGTCCGTTTTAAAATGTTTTATTTTTGAACGTCAGTTCACATTTGTAGGTGGATCATCAGTGTTAGAGCTAAAATTAGCATGTTTAAAGTGATTTTCATGCTTCCAGGGGCTCGGGAAGTGAAATAAATACCATTTGGAGGCATTTAATGTTCGAGCAAAAACGGCTGATTTTTGACAAAAGAGATAACACCCCCCCCATTACGTCATGCTTCAGAAATGTGGAAAATGGTCCGTTTTCAAATGTTTTATTTTTGAACGTCAGTTCACATTTGTAGGTGGATCATCAGTGTTAGAGCTAAAATTAGCATGTTTAAAGTGATTTTCATGCTTCCAGGGGCTCGGGAAGTGAAATAAATACCATTTGGAGGCATTTAATGTTCGAGCAAAAACGGCTGATTTTCGACAAAAGAGATAACACCCCCCCATTACGTCATGCTTCAGAAATGTGGAAAATGGTCCGTTTTCAAATGTTTTATTTTTGAACGTCAGTTCACATTTGTAGGTGGATCATCAGTGTTAGAGCTAAAATTAGCATGTTTAAAGTGATTTTCATGCTTCCAGGGGCTCGGGAAGTTAATTAAATACCATTTGGAGGCATTTAATGTTCGAGCAAAAACGGCTGATTTTCGACAAAAGAGATAACACCCCCCCATTACGTCATGCTTCAGAAATGTGGAAAATGGTCCGTTTTCAAATGTTTTATTTTTGAACGTCAGTTCACATTTGTAGGTGGATCATCAGTGTTAGAGCTAAAATTAGCATGTTTAAAGTGATTTTCATGCTTCCAGGGGCCCAAAACACAAGATTTATGGAATGGTTAAAAGTGCATGAAAATGGCCAATTTACTCACTCTGAGTTCTCAAAAGGGTTTCTTCACCCCGGGAAGTTAATTAAATACCATTTGGAGGCATTTAATGTTCGAGCAAAAACGGCTGATTTTCGACAAAAGAGATAACACCCCCCCATTACGTCATGCTTCAGAAATGTGGAAAATGGTCCGTTTTAAAATGTTTTATTTTTGAACGTCAGTTTACATTTGTAGGTGGATCATCAGTGTTAGAGCTAAAATTAGCATGTTTAAAGTGATTTTCATGCTTCCAGGGGCTCGGGAAGTGAAATAAATACCATTTGGAGGCATTTAATGTTCGAGCAAAAACGGCTGATTTTTGACAAAAGAGATAACACCCCCCCATTACGTCATGCTTCAGAAATGTGGAAAATGGTCCGTTTTCAAATGTTTTATTTTTGAACGTCAGTTCACATTTGTAGGTGGATCATCAGTGTTAGAGCTAAAATTAGCATGTTTAAAGTGATTTTCATGCTTCCAGGGGCTCGGGAAGTTAATTAAATACCATTTGGAGGCATTTAATGTTCGAGCAAAAACGGCTGATTTTCGACAAAAGAGATAACACCCCCCCATTACGTCATGCTTCAGAAATGTGGAAAATGGTCCGTTTTCAAATGTTTTATTTTTGAACGTCAGTTCACATTTGTAGGTGGATCATCAGTGTTAGAGCTAAAATTAGCATGTTTAAAGTGATTTTCATGCTTCCAAGGGCCCAAAACACAAGATTTATGGAATGGTTAAAAGTGCATGAAAATGGCCAATTTACTCACTCTGAGTTCTCAAAAAGGGTTTCTTCACCCCGGGAAGTTAATTAAATACCATTTGGAGGCATTTAATGTTCGATCAAATACGGCTGATTTTCGACAAAAGAGATAACACCCCCCCATTACGTCATGCTTCAGAAATGTGGAAAATGGTCCGTTTTCAAATGTTTTATTTTTGAACGTCAGTTCACATTTGTAGGTGAATCATCAGTGTTAGAGCTAAAATTAGCATGTTTAAAGTGATTTTCATGCTTCCAGGGGCCCAAAACACAAGATTTATGGAATGGTTAAAAGTGCATGAAAATGGCCAATTTACTCACTCTGAGTTCTCAAAAAGGGTTTCTTCACCCCGGGAAGTTAATTAAATACCATTTGGAGGCATTTAATGTTCGATCAAATACGGCTGATTTTCGACAAAAGAGATAACACCCCCCCATTACGTCATGCTTCAGAAATGTGGAAAATGGTCCGTTTTCAAATGTTTTATTTTTGAACGTCAGTTCACATTTGTAGGTGAATCATCAGTGTTAGAGCTAAAATTAGCATGTTTAAAGTGATTTTCATGCTTCCAGGGGCCCAAAACACAAGATTTATGGAATGGTTAAAAGTGCATGAAAATGGCCAATTTACTCACTCTGAGTTCTCAAAAAGGGTTTCTTCACCCCGGGAAGTTAATTAAATACCATTTGGAGGCATTTAATGTTCGAGCAAAAACGGCTGATTTTCGACAAAAGAGATAACACCCCCCCATTACGTCATGCTTCAGAAATGTGGAAAATGGTCCGTTTTCAAATGTTTTATTTTTGAACGTCAGTTCACATTTGTAGGTGGATCATCAGTGTTAGAGCTAAAATTAGCATGTTTAAAGTGATTTTCATGCTTCCAGGGGCTCAGGAAGTTAATTAAATACCATTTGGAGGCATTTAATGTCCGAGCAAAAACGGCTGATTTTCGACAAAAGAGATAACACCCCCCCATTACGTCATGCTTCAGAAATGTGGAAAATGGTCCGTTTTCAAATGTTTTATTTTTGAACGTCAGTTCACATTTGTAGGTGGATCATCAGTGTTAGAGCTAAAATTAGCATGTTTAAAGTGATTTTCATGCTTCCAGGGGCCCAAAACACAAGATTTATGGAATGGTTAAAAGTGCATGAAAATGGCCAATTTACTCACTCTGAGTTCTCAAAAAGGGTTTCTTCACCCCGGGAAGTTAATTAAATACCATTTGGAGGCATTTAATGTTCGAGCAAAAACGGATGATTTTCGACAAAAGAGATAACACCCCCCCATTACGTCATGCTTCAGAAATGTGGAAAATGGTCCGTTTTCAAATGTTTTATTTTGAACGTCAGTTCACATTTGTAGGTGGATCATCAGTGTTAGAGCTAAAATTAGCATGTTTAAAGTGATTTTCATGCTTCCAGGGGCTCGGGAAGTGAAATAAATACCATTTGGAGGCATTTAATGTTCGAGCAAAAACGGCTGATTTTCGACAAAAGAGATATCACCCCCCCATTACGTCATGCTTCAGAAATGTGGAAAATGGTCCGTTTTCAAATGTTTTATTTTTGAACGTCAGTTCACATTTGTAGGTGGATCATCAGTGTTAGAGCTAAAATTAGCATGTTTAAAGTGATTTTCATGCTTCCAGGGGCCCAAAACACAAGATTTATGGAATGGTTAAAAGTGCATGAAAATGGCCAATTTACTCACTCTGAGTTCTCAAAAAGGGTTTCTTCACCCCGGGAAGTTAATTAAATACCATTTGGAGGCATTTAATGTTCGAGCAAAAACGGCTGATTTTCGACAAAAGAGATAACACCCCCCCATTACGTCATGCTTCAGAAATGTGGAAAATGGTCAGTTTTAAAATGTTTTATTTTTGAACGTCAGTTCACATTTGTAGGTGGATCATCAGTGTTAGAGCTAAAATTAGCATGTTTAAAGTGATTTTCATGCTTCCAGGGGCTCGGGAAGTGAAATAAATACCATTTGGAGGCATTTAATGTTCGAGCAAAAACGGCTGATTTTTGACAAAAGAGATAACACCCCCCCCATTACGTCATGCTTCAGAAATGTGGAAAATGGTCCGTTTTCAAATGTTTTATTTTTGAACGTCAGTTCACATTTGTAGGTGGATCATCAGTGTTAGAGCTAAAATTAGCATGTTTAAAGTGATTTTCATGCTTCCAGGGGCTCGGGAAGTGAAATAAATACCATTTGGAGGCATTTAATGTTCGAGCAAAAACGGCTGATTTTCGACAAAAGAGATAACACCCCCCCATTACGTCATGCTTCAGAAATGTGGAAAATGGTCCGTTTTCAAATGTTTTATT
The DNA here is from genome assembly GCF_964263255.1 of Lissotriton vulgaris. Classification (NCBI taxonomy): domain Eukaryota; kingdom Metazoa; phylum Chordata; class Amphibia; order Caudata; family Salamandridae; genus Lissotriton; species Lissotriton vulgaris. The sequence goes on from NW_028242752.1 coordinate 27,706, forward strand.
TTTGAACGTCAGTTCACATTTGTAGGTGGATCATCAGTGTTAGAGCTAAAATTAGCATGTTTAAAGTGATTTTCATGCTTCCAGGGGCTCGGGAAGTTAATTAAATACCATTTGGAGGCATTTAATGTTCGAGCAAAAACGGCTGATTTTCGACAAAAGAGATAACACCCCCCCATTACGTCATGCTTCAGAAATGTGGAAAATGGTCCGTTTTCAAATGTTTTATTTTTGAACGTCAGTTCACATTTGTAGGTGGATCATCAGTGTTAGAGCTAAAATTAGCATGTTTAAAGTGATTTTCATGCTTCCAGGGGCCCAAAACACAAGATTTATGGAATGGTTAAAAGTGCATGAAAATGGCCAATTTACTCACTCTGAGTTCTCAAAAAGGGTTTCTTCACCCCGGGAAGTTAATTAAATACCATTTGGAGGCATTTAATGTTCGAGCAAAAACGGCTGATTTTCGACAAAAGAGATAACACCCCCCCATTACGTCATGCTTCAGAAATGTGGAAAATGGTCCGTTTTAAAATGTTTTATTTTTGAACGTCAGTTCACATTTGTAGGTGGATCATCAGTGTTAGAGCTAAAATTAGCATGTTTAAAGTGATTTTCATGCTTCCAGGGGCTCGGGAAGTGAAATAAATACCATTTGGAGGCATTTAATGTTCGAGCAAAAACGGCTGATTTTTGACAAAAGAGATAACACCCCCCCATTACGTCATGCTTCAGAAATGTGGAAAATGGTCCGTTTTCAAATGTTTTATTTTTGAACGTCAGTTCACATTTGTAGGTGGATCATCAGTGTTAGAGCTAAAATTAGCATGTTTAAAGTGATTTTCATGCTTCCAGGGGCTCGGGAAGTGAAATAAATACCATTTGGAGGCATTTAATGTTCGAGCAAAAACGGCTGATTTTCGACAAAAGAGATAACACCCCCCCATTACGTCATGCTTCAGAAATGTGGAAAATGGTCCGTTTTCAAATGTTTTATTTTTGAACGTCAGTTCACATTTGTAGGTGGATCATCAGTGTTAGAGCTAAAATTAGCATGTTTAAAGTGATTTTCATGCTTCCAGGGGCCCAAAACATAAGATTTATGGAATGGTTAAAAGTGCATGAAAATGGCCAATTTACTCACTCTGAGTTCTCAAAAAGGGTTTCTTCACCCCGGGAAGTTAATTAAATACCATTTGGAGGCATTTAATGTTCGAGCAAAAACGGCTGATTTTCGACAAAAGAGATAACACCCCCCCATTACGTCATGCTTCAGAAATGTGGAAAATGGTCCGTTTTCAAATGTTTTATTTTTGAACGTCAGTTCACATTTGTAGGTGGATCATCAGTGTTAGAGCTAAAATTAGCATGTTTAAAGTGATTTTCATGCTTCCAGGGGCTCGGGAAGTGAAATAAATACCATTTGGAGGCATTTAATGTTCGAGCAAAAACGGCTGATTTTCGACAAAAGAGATAACACCCCCCATTACGTCATGCTTCAGAAATGTGGAAAATGGTCCGTTTTCAAATGTTTTATTTTTGAACGTCAGTTCACATTTGTAGGTGGATCATCAGTGTTAGAGCTAAAATTAGCATGTTTAAAGTGATTTTAATGCTTCCAGGGGCTCGGGAAGTTAATTAAATACCATTTGGAGGCATTTAATGTTCGAGCAAAAACGTCTGATTTTCGACAAAAGAGATAACACCCCCCCATTACGTCATGCTTCAGAAATGTGGAAAATGGTCCGTTTTCAAATGTTTTATTTTTGAACGTCAGTTCACATTTGTAGGTGGATCATCAGTGTTAGAGCTAAAATTAGCATGTTTAAAGTGATTTTCATGCTTCCAGGGGCCCAAAACACAAGATTAATGGAATGGTTAAAAGTGCATAAAAATGGCCAATTTACTCACTCTGAGTTCTCAAAAAGGGTTTCTTCACCCCGGGAAGTGAAATAAATACCATTTGGAGGCATTTACTGTTCGAGCAAAAACGGCTGATTTTCAACAAAAGAGATAACACCCCCCCATTACGTCATGCTTCAGAAATGTGGAAAATGGTCCGTTTTCAAATGTTTTATTTTTGAACGTCAGTTCACATTTGTAGGTGGATCATCAGTGATAGAGCTAAAATTAGCATGTTTAAAGTGATTTTTATGCTTCCAGGGGCCCAAAACACAAGATTTATGGAATGGTTAAAAGTGCATGAAAATGGCCAATTTACTAACTCTGAGTTCTCAAAAAGGGTTTCTTCACCCCGGGAAGTGAAATAAATACCATTTGGAGGCATTTAATGTTCGAGCAAAAACGGCTGATTTTCGACAAAAGAGATAACACCCCCCCATTACGTCATGCTTCAGAAATGTGGAAAATGGTCCGTTTTAAAATGTTTTATTTTTGAACGTCAGTTCACATTTGTAGGTGGATCATCAGTGTTAGAGCTAAAATTAGCATGTTTAAAGTGATTTTCATGCTTCCAGGGGCCCAAAACACAAGATTTATGGAATGGTTAAAAGTGCATGAAAATGGCCAATTTACTCACTCTGAGTTCTCAAAAAGGGTTTCTTCACCCCGGGAAGTTAATTAAATACCATTTGGAGGCATTTAATGTTCGAGCAAAAACGGCTGATTTTCGACAAAAGAGATAACACCCCCCCATTACGTCATGCTTCAGAAATGTGGAAAATGGTCCGTTTTCAAATGTTTTATTTTTGAACGTCAGTTCACATTTGTAGGTGGATCATCAGTGTTAGAGCTAAAATTAGCATGTTTAAAGTGATTTTCATGCTTCCAGGGGCTCGGGAAGTGAAATAAATACCATTTGGAGGCATTTAATGTTCGAGCAAAAACGGCTGATTTTCGACAAAAGAGATAACACCCCCCCATTACGTCATGCTTCAGAAATGTGGAAAATGGTCCGTTTTCAAATGTTTTATTTTTGAACGTCAGTTCACATTTGTAGGTGGATCATCAGTGTTAGAGCTAAAATTAGCATGTTTAAAGTGATTTTCATGCTTCCAGGGGCTCGGGAAGTTAATTAAATACCATTTGGAGGCATTTAATGTTCGAGCAAAAAGGCTGATTTTCGACAAAAGAGATAACACCCCCCCATTACGTCATGCTTCAGAAATGTGGAAAATGGTCCGTTTTCAAATGTTTTATTTTTGAACGTCAGTTCACATTTGTAGGTGGATCATCAGTGCTAGAGCTAAAATTAGCATGTTTAAAGTGATTTTCATGCTTCCAGGGGCCCAAAACACAAGATTTATGGAATGGTTAAAAGTGCATGAAAATGGCCAATTTACTCACTCTGAGTTCTCAAAAAGGGTTTCTTCACCCCGGGAAGTTAATTAAATACCATTTGGAGGCATTTAATGTTCGAGCAAAAACGGCTGATTTTTGACAAAAGAGATAACACCCCCCCCCATTACGTCATGCTTCAGAAATGTGGAAAATGGTCCGTTTTCAAATGTTTTATTTTTGAACGTCAGTTCACATTTGTAGGTGGATCATCAGTGTTAGAGCTAAAATTAGCATGTTTAAAGTGATTTTCATGCTTCCAGGGGCCCAAAACACAAGATTTATGGAATGGTTAAAAGTGCATGAAAATGGCCAATTTACTCACTCTGAGTTCTCAAAAAGGGTTTCTTCACCCCGGGAAGTTAATTAAATACCATTTGGAGGCATTTAATGTTCGAGCAAAAACGGCTGATTTTCGACAAAGGAGATAACACCCCCCCATTACGTCATGCTTCAGAAATGTGGAAAATGGTCCGTTTTCAAATGTTTTATTTTTGAACGTCAGTTCACATTTGTAGGTGGATCATCAGTGTTAGAGCTAAAATTAGCATGTTTAAAGTGATTTTCATGCTTCCAGGGGCTCGGGAAGTTAATTAAATACCATTTGGAGGCATTTAATGTTCGAGCAAAAACGGCTGATTTTCGACAAAAGAGATAACACCCCCCCATTACGTCATGCTTCAGAAATGTGGAAAATGGTCCGTTTTCAAATGTTTTATTTTTGAACGTCAGTTCACATTTGTAGGTGGATCATCAGTGTTAGAGCTAAAATTAGCATGTTTAAAGTGATTTTCATGCTTCCAGGGGCTCGGGAAGTTGATTAAATACCATTTGGAGGCATTTAATGTTCGAGCAAAAACGGCTGATTTTCGACAAAAGAGATAACACCCCCCCATTACGTCATGCTTCAGAAATGTGGAAAATGGTCCGTTTTCAAATGTTTTATTTTTGAACGTCAGTTCACATTTGTAGGTGGATCATCAGTGTTAGAGCTAAAATTAGCATGTTTAAAGTGATTTTCATGCTTCCAGGGGCTCGGGAAGTTAATTAAATACCATTTGGAGGCATTTAATGTTCGAGCAAAAACGGCTGATTTTCGACAAAAGAGATAACACCCCCCCATTACGTCATGCTTCAGAAATGTGGAAAATGGTCCGTTTTCAAATGTTTTATTTTTGAACGTCAGTTCACATTTGTAGGTGGATCATCAGTGTTAGAGCTAAAATTAGCATGTTTAAAGTGATTTTCATGCTTCCAGGGGCTCGGGAAGTTGATTAAATACCATTTGGAGGCATTTAATGTTCGAGCAAAAACGGCTGATTTTCGACAAAAGAGATAACACCCCCCCATTACGTCATGCTTCAGAAATGTGGAAAATGGTCCGTTTTCAAATGTTTTATTTTTGAACGTCAGTTCACATTTGTAGGTGGATCATCAGTGCTAGAGCTAAAATTAGCATGTTTAAAGTGATTTTCATGCTTCCAGGGGCCCAAAACACAAGATTTATGGAATGGTTAAAAGTGCATGAAAATGGCCAATTTACTCACTCTGAGTTCTCAAAAAGGGTTTCTTCACCCCGGGAAGTTAATTAAATACCATTTGGAGGCATTTAATGTTCGAGCAAAAACGGCTGATTTTCGACAAAAGAGATAACACCCCCCCATTACGTCATGCTTCAGAAATGTGGAAAATGGTCCGTTTTCAAATGTTTTATTTTTGAACGTCAGTTCACATTTGTAGGTGGATCATCAGTGTTAGAGCTAAAATTAGCATGTTTAAAGTGATTTTCATGCTTCCAGGGGCCCAAAACACAAGATTTATGGAATGGTTAAAAGTGCATGAAAATGGCCAATTTACTCACTCTGAGTTCTCAAAAAGGGTTTCTTCACCCCGGGAAGTTAATTAAATACCATTTGGAGGCATTTAATGTTCGAGCAAAAACGGCTGATTTTCGACAAAAGAGATAACACCCCCCCATTACGTCATGCTTCAGAAATGTGGAAAATGGTCCGTTTTCAAATGTTTTATTTTTGAACGTCAGTTCACATTTGTAGGTGGATCATCAGTGTTAGAGCTAAAATTAGCATGTTTAAAGTCATTTTCATGCTTCCAGGGGCTCGGGAAGTTAATTAAATACCATTTGGAGGCATTTAATGTTCGAGCAAAAACGGCTGATTTTCGACAAAAGAGATAACACCCCCCCATTACGTCATGCTTCAGAAATGTGGAAAATGGTCCGTTTTCAAATGTTTTATTTTTGAACGTCAGTTCACATTTGTAGGTGGATCATCAGTGTTAGAGCTAAAATTAGCATGTTTAAAGTGATTTTCATGCTTCCAGGGGCTCGGGAAGTTGATTAAATACCATTTGGAGGCATTTAATGTTCGAGCAAAAACGGCTGATTTTCGACAAAAGAGATAACACCCCCCCCATTACGTCATGCTTCAGAAATGTGGAAAATGGTCCGTTTTCAAATGTTTTATTTTTGAACGTCAGTTCACATTTGTAGGTGGATCATCAGTGTTAGAGCTAAAATTAGCATGTTTAAAGTGATTTTCATGCTTCCAGGGGCTCGGGAAGTTAATTAAATACCATTTGGAGGCATTTAATGTTCGAGCAAAAACGGCTGATTTTCGACAAAAGAGATAACACCCCCCCCATTACGTCATGCTTCAGAAATGTGGAAAATGGTCCGTTTTCAAATGTTTTATTTTTGAACGTCAGTTCACATTTGTAGGTGGATCATCAGTGTTAGAGCTAAAATTAGCATGTTTAAAGTGATTTTCATGCTTCCAGGGGCTGGGGAAGTTGATTAAATACCATTTGGAGGCATTTAATGTTCGAGCAAAAACGGCTGATTTTCGACAAAAGAGATAACACCCCCCCATTACGTCATGCTTCAGAAATGTGGAAAATGGTCCGTTTTCAAATGTTTTATTTTTGAACGTCAGTTCACATTTGTAGGTGGATCATCAGTGTTAGAGCTAAAATTAGCATGTTTAAAGTGATTTTCATGCTTCCAGGGGCCCAAAACACAAGATTAATGGAATGGTTAAAAGTGCATGAAAATGGCCAATTTACTCACTCTGAGTTCTCAAAAAGGGTTTCTTCACCCCGGGAAGTGAAATAAATACAATTTGGAGGCATTTAATGTTCGAGCAAAAACGGCTGATTTTCGACAAAAGAGATAACACCCCCCCATTACGTCATGCTTCAGAAATGTGGAAAATGGTCCGTTTTCAAATGTTTTATTTTTGAACGTCAGTTCACATTTGTAGGTGGATCATCAGTGTTTGAGCTAAAATTAGCATGTTTAAAGTGATTTTCATGCTTCCAGGGGCCCAAAACACAAGATTTATGGAATGGTTAAAAGTGCATGAAAATGGCCAATTTACTCACTCTGAGTTCTCAAAAAGGGTTTCTTCACCCCGGGAAGTTAATTAAATACCATTTGGAGGCATTTAATGTTCGAGCAAAAACGGCTGATTTTCGACAAAAGAGATAACACCCCCCCATTACGTCATGCTTCAGAAATGTGGAAAATGGTCCGTTTTCAAATGTTTTATTTTTGAACGTCAGTTCACATTTGTAGGTGGATCATCAGTGTTAGAGCTAAAATTAGCATGTTTAAAGTGATTTTCATGCTTCCAGGGGCTCGGGAAGTGAAATAAATACCATTTGGAGGCATTTATTGTTCGAGCAAAAACGGCTGATTTTCGACAAAAGAGATAACACCCCCCCATTACGTCATGCTTCAGAAATGTGGAAAATGGTCCGTTTTCAAATGTTTTATTTTTGAACGTCAGTTCACATTTGTAGGTGGATCATCAGTGTTAGAGCTAAAATTAGCATGTTTAAAGTGATTTTCATGCTTCCAGGGGCTCGGGAAGTTAATTAAATACCATTTGGAGGCATTTAATGTTCGAGCAAAAACGGCTGATTTTCGACAAAAGAGATAACACCCCCCCATTACGTCATGCTTCAGAAATGTGGAAAATGGTCCGTTTTCAAATGTTTTATTTTTGAACGTCAGTTCACATTTGTAGGTGGATCATCAGTGTTAGAGCTAAAATTAGCATGTTTAAAGTGATTTTCATGCTTCCAGGGGCTCGGGAAGTGAAATAAATACCATTTGGAGGCATTTAATGTTCGAGCAAAAACGACTGATTTTCGACAAAAGAGATAACACCCCCCCATTACGTCATGCTTCAGAAATGTGGAAAATGGTCCGTTTTCAAATGTTTTATTTTTGAACGTCAGTTCACATTTGTAGGTGGATCATCAGTGTTAGAGCTAAAATTAGCATGTTTAAAGTGATTTTCATGCTTCCAGGGGCCCAAAACACAAGATTTATGGAATGGTTAAAAGTGCATGAAAATGGCCAATTTACTCACTCTGAGTTCTCAAAAAGGGTTTCTTCACCCCGGGAAGTTAATTAAATACCATTTGGAGGCATTTAATGTTCGAGCAAAAACGGCTGATTTTCGACAAAAGAGATAACACCCCCCCCATTACGTCATGCTTCAGAAATGTGGAAAATGGTCCGTTTTCAAATGTTTTATTTTTGAACGTCAGTTCACATTTGTAGGTGGATCATCAGTGTTAGAGCTAAAATTAGCATGTTTAAAGTGATTTTCATGCTTCCAGGGGCTCGGGAAGTGAAATAAATACCATTTGGAGGCATTTAATGTTCGAGCAAAAACGGCTGATTTTCGACAAAAGAGATAACACCCCCCATTACGTCATGCTTCAGAAATGTGGAAAATGGTCCGTTTTCAAATGTTTTATTTTTGAACGTCAGTTCACATTTGTAGGTGGATCATCAGTGTTAGAGCTAAAATTAGCATGTTTAAAGTGATTTTAATGCTTCCAGGGGCTCGGGAAGTTAATTAAATACCATTTGGAGGCATTTAATGTTCGAGCAAAAACGGCTGATTTTGGACAAAAGAGATAACACCCCCTCATTACGTCATGCTTCAGAAATGTGGAAAATGGTCCGTTTTCAAATGTTTTATTTTTGAACGTCAGTTCACATTTGTAGGTGGATCATCAGTGTTAGAGCTAAAATTAGCATGTTTAAAGTGATTTTCATGCTTCCAGGGGCCCAAAACACAAGATTAATGGAATGGTTAAAAGTGCATGAAAATGGCCAATTTACTCACTCTGAGTTCTCAAAAAGGGTTTCTTCACCCCGGGAAGTGAAATAAATACCATTTGGAGGCATTTAATGTTCGAGCAAAAACGGCTGATTTTCGACAAAAGAGATAACACCCCCCCATTACGTCATGCTTCAGAAATGTGGAAAATGGTCCGTTTTCAAATGTTTTATTTTTGAACGTCAGTTCACATTTGTAGGTGGATCATCAGTGTTAGAGCTAAAATTAGCATGTTTAAAGTGATTTTCATGCTTCCAGGGGCCCAAAACACAAGATTTATGGAATGGTTAAAAGTGCATGAAAATGGCCAATTTACTCACTCTGAGTTCTCAAAAAGGGTTTCTTCACCCCGGGAAGTTAATTAAATACCATTTGGAGGCATTTAATGTTCGAGCAAAAACGGCTGATTTTCGACAAAAGAGATAACACCCCCCCATTACGTCATGCTTCAGAAATGTGGAAAATGGTCCGTTTTAAAAATTTTTATTTTTGAACGTCAGTTCACATTTGTAGGTGGATCATCAGTGTTAGAGCTAAAATTAGCATGTTTAAAGTGATTTTCATGCTTCCAGGGGCTCGGGAAGTGAAATAAATACCATTTGGAGGCATTTAATGTTCGAGCAAAAACGGCTGATTTTTGACAAAAGAGATAACACCCCCCCCATTACGTCATGCTTCAGAAATGTGGAAAATGGTCCGTTTTCAAATGTTTTATTTTTGAACGTCAGTTCACATTTGTAGGTGGATCATCAGTGTTAGAGCTAAAATTAGCATGTTTAAAGTGATTTTCATGCTTCCAAGGGCCCAAAACACAAGATTTATGGAATGGTTAAAAGTGCATGAAAATGGCCAATTTACTCACTCTGAGTTCTCAAAAAGGGTTTCTTCACCCCGGGAAGTTAATTAAATACCATTTGGAGGCATTTAATGTTCGAGCAAAAACGGCTGATTTTCGACAAAAGAGATAACACCCCCCCATTACGTCATGCTTCAGAAATGTGGAAAATGGTCCGTTTTCAAATGTTTTATTTTTGAACGTCAGTTCACATTTGTAGGTGGATCATCAGTGTTAGAGCTAAAATTAGCATGTTTAAAGTGATTTTCATGCTTCCAGGGGCCCAAAACACAAGATTTATGGAATGGTTAAAAGTGCATGAAAATGGCCAATTTACTCACTCTGAGTTCTCAAAAAGGGTTTCTTCACCCCGGGAAGTTAATTAAATACCATTTGGAGGCATTTAATGTTCGAGCAAAAACGGCTGATTTTCGACAAAAGAGATAACACCCCCCCATTACGTCATGCTTCAGAAATGTGGAAAATGGTCCATTTTCAAATGTTTTATTTTTGAACTTCAGTTCACATTTGTAGGTGGATCATCAGTGTTAGAGCTAAAATTAGCATGTTTAAAGTGATTTTCATGCTTCCAGGGGCTCGGGAAGTGAAATAAATACCATTTGGAGGCATTTAATGTTCGAGCAAAAACGGCTGATTTTCGACAAAAGAGATAACACCCCCCCATTACGTCATGCTTCAGAAATGTGGAAAATGGTCCGTTTTCAAATGTTTTATTTTTGAACGTCAGTTCACATTTGTAGGTGGATCATCAGTGCTAGAGCTAAAATTAGCATGTTTAAAGTGATTTTCATGCTTCCAGGGGCCCAAAACACAAGATTTATGGAATGGTTAAAAGTGCATGAAAATGGCCAATTTACTCACTCTGAGTTCTCAAAAAGGGTTTCTTCACCCCGGGAAGTTAATTAAATACCATTTGGAGGCATTTAATGTTCGAGCAAAAACGGCTGATTTTCGACAAAAGAGATAACACCCCCCAATTACGTCATGCTTCAGAAATGTGGAAAATGGTCCGTTTTCAAATGTTTTATTTTTGAACGTCAGTTCACATTTGTAGGTGGATCATCAGTGTTAGAGCTAAAATTAGCATGTTTAAAGTGATTTTCATGCTTCCAGGGGCCCAAAACACAAGATTTATGGAATGGTTAAAAGTGCATGAAAATGGCCAATTTACTCACTCTGAGTTCTCAAAAAGGGTTTCTTCACCCCGGGAAGTTAATTAAATACCATTTGGAGGCATTTAATGTTCGAGCAAAAACGGCTGATTTTCGACAAAAGAGATAACACCCCCCCATTACGTCATGCTTCAGAAATGTGGAAAATGGTCCGTTTTCAAATGTTTTATTTTTGAACGTCAGTTCACATTTGTAGGTGGATCATCAGTGTTAGAGCTAAAATTAGCATGTTTAAAGTGATTTTCATGCTTCCAGGGGCTCGGGAAGTTAATTAAATACCATTTGGAGGCATTTAATGTTCGAGCAAAAACGGCTGATTTTCGACAAAAGAGATAACACCCCCCCATTACGTCATGCTTCAGAAATGTGGAAAATGGTCCATTTTCAAATGTTTTATTTTTGAACGTCAGTTCACATTTGTAGGTGGATCATCAGTGTTAGAGCTAAAATTAGCATGTTTAAAGTGATTTTCATGCTTCAAGGGGCTCGGGAAGTTAATTAAATACCATTTGGAGGCATTTAATGTTCGAGCAAAAACGGCTGATTTTCGACAAAAGAGATAACACCCCCCCATTACGTCATGCTTCAGAAATGTGGAAAATGGTCCGTTTTCAAATGTTTTATTTTTGAACGTCAGTTCACATTTGTAGGTGGATCATCAGTGTTAGAGCTAAAATTAGCATGTTTAAAGTGATTTTCATGCTTCCAGGGGCTCGGGAAGTGAAATAAATACCATTTGGAGGCATTTAATGTTCGAGCAAAAACGGCTGATTTTCGACAAATGAGATAACACCCCCCATTACGTCATGCTTCAGAAATGTGGAAAATGGTCCGTTTTCAAATGTTTTATTTTTGAACGTCAGTTCACATTTGTAGGTGGATCATCAGTGTTAGAGCTAAAATTAGCATGTTTAAAGTGATTTTAATGCTTCCAGGGGCTCGGGAAGTTAATTAAATACCATTTGGAGGCATTTAATGTTCGAGCAAAAACGGCTGATTTTGGACAAAAGAGATAACACCCCCTCATTACGTCATGCTTCAGAAATGTGGAAAATGGTCCGTTTTCAAATGTTTTATTTTTGAACGTCAGTTCACATTTGTAGGTGGATCATCAGTGTTAGAGCTAAAATTAGCATGTTTAAAGTGATTTTCATGCTTCCAGGGGCCCAAAACACAAGATTAATGGAATGGTTAAAAGTGCATGAAAATGGCCAATTTACTCACTCTGAGTTCTCAAAAAGGGTTTCTTCACCCCGGGAAGTGAAATAAATACCATTTGGAGGCATTTAATGTTCGAGCAAAAACGGCTGATTTTCGACAAAAGAGATAACACCCCCCCATTACGTCATGCTTCAGAAATGTGGAAAATGGTCCGTTTTCAAATGTTTTATTTTTGAACGTCAGTTCACATTTGTAGGTGGATCATCAGTGTTAGAGCTAAAATTAGCATGTTTAAAGTGATTTTCATGCTTCCAGGGGCCCAAAACACAAGATTTATGGAATGGTTAAAAGTGCATGAAAATGGCCAATTTACTCACTCTGAGTTCTCAAAAAGGGTTTCTTCACCCCGGGAAGTTAATTAAATACCATTTGGAGGCATTTAATGTTCGAGCAAAAACGGCTGATTTTCGACAAAAGAGATAACACCCCCCCATTACGTCATGCTTCAGAAATGTGGAAAATGGTCCGTTTTAAAATTTTTTATTTTTGAACGTCAGTTCACATTTGTAGGTGGATCATCAGTGTTAGAGCTAAAATTAGCATGTTTAAAGTGATTTTCATGCTTCCAGGGGCTCGGGAAGTGAAATAAATACCATTTGGAGGCATTTAATGTTCGAGCAAAAACGGCTGATTTTTGACAAAAGAGATAACACCCCCCCCATTACGTCATGCTTCAGAAATGTGGAAAATGGTCCGTTTTCAAATGTTTTATTTTTGAACGTCAGTTCACATTTGTAGGTGGATCATCAGTGTTAGAGCTAAAATTAGCATGTTTAAAGTGATTTTCATGCTTCCAGGGGCTCGGGAAGTTAATTAAATACCATTTGGAGGCATTTAATGTTCGAGCAAAAACGGCTGATTTTCGACAAAAGAGATAACACCCCCCCATTACGTCATGCTTCAGAAATGTGGAAAATGGCCCGTTTTCAAATGTTTTATTTTTGAACGTCAGTTCACATTTGTAGGTGGATCATCAGTGTTAGAGCTAAAATTAGCATGTTTAAAGTGATTTTCATGCTTCCAAGGGCCCAAAACACAAGATTTATGGAATGGTTAAAAGTGCATGAAAATGGCCAATTTACTCACTCTGAGTTCTCAAAAAGGGTTTCTTCACCCCGGGAAGTTAATTAAATACCATTTGGAGGCATTTAATGTTCGAGCAAAAACGGCTGATTTTCGACAAAAGAGATAACACCCCCCCATTACGTCATGCTTCAGAAATGTGGAAAATGGTCCGTTTTCAAATGTTTTATTTTTGAACGTCAGTTCACATTTGTAGGTGGATCATCAGTGTTAGAGCTAAAATTAGCATGTTTAAAGTGATGTTCATGCTTCCAGGGGCCCAAAACACAAGATTTATGGAATGGTTAAAAGTGCATGAAAATGGCCAATTTACTCACTCTGAGTTCTCAAAAAGGGTTTCTTCACCCCGGGAAGTTAATTAAATACCATTTGGAGGCATTTAATGTTCGAGCAAAAACGGCTGATTTTCGACAAAAGAGATAACACCCCCCCATTACGTCATGCTTCAGAAATGTGGAAAATGGTCCGTTTTCAAATGTTTTATTTTTGAACGTCAGTTCACATTTGTAGGTGGATCATCAGTGTTAGAGCTAAAATTAGCATGTTTAAAGTGATTTTCATGCTTCCAGGGGCTCGGGAAGTGAAATAAATACCATTTGGAGGCATTTAATGTTCGAGCAAAAACGGCTGATTTTCGACAAAAGAGATAACACCCCCCCATTACGTCATGCTTCAGAAATGTGGAAAATGGTCCGTTTTCAAATGTTTTATTTTTGAACGTCAGTTCACATTTGTAGGTGGATCATCAGTGTTAGAGCTAAAATTAGCATGTTTAAAGTGATTTTCATGCTTCCAGGGGCTCGGGAAGTTAATTAAATACCATTTGGAGGCATTTAATGTTCGAGCAAAAACGGCTGATTTTCGACAAAAGAGATAACACCCCCCCATTACGTCATGCTTCAGAAATGTGGAAAATGGTCCGTTTTCAAATGTTTTATTTTTGAACGTCAGTTCACATTTGTAGGTGGATCATCAGTGCTAGAGCTAAAATTAGCATGTTTAAAGTGATTTTCATGCTTCCAGGGGCCCAAAACACAAGATTTATGGAATGGTTAAAAGTGCATGAAAATGGCCAATTTACTCACTCTGAGTTCTCAAAAAGGGTTTCTTCACCCCGGGAAGTTAATTAAATACCATTTGGAGGCATTTAATGTTCGAGCAAAAACGGCTGATTTTCGACAAAAGAGATAACACCCCCCAATTACGTCATGCTTCAGAAATGTGGAAAATGGTCCGTTTTCAAATGTTTTATTTTTGAACGTCAGTTCACATTTGTAGGTGGATCATCAGTGTTAGAGCTAAAATTAGCATGTTTAAAGTGATTTTCATGCTTCCAGGGGCCCAAAACACAAGATTTATGGAATGGTTAAAAGTGCATGAAAATGGCCAATTTACTCACTCTGAGTTCTCAAAAAGGGTTTCTTCACCCCGGGAAGTTAATTAAATACCATTTGGAGGCATTTAATGTTCGAGCAAAAACGGCTGATTTTCGACAAAAGAGATAACACCCCCCCATTACGTCATGCTTCAGAAATGTGGAAAATGGTCCGTTTTCAAATGTCTTATTTTTGAACGTCAGTTCACATTTGTAGGTGGATCATCAGTGTTAGAGCTAAAATTAGCATGTTTAAAGTGATTTTCATGCTTCCAGGGGCTCGGGAAGTTAATTAAATACCATTTGGAGGCATTTAATGTTCGAGCAAAAACGGCTGATTTTCGACAAAAGAGATAACACCCCCCCATTACGTCATGCTTCAGAAATGTGGAAAATGGTCCGTTTTCAAATGTTTTATTTTTGAACGTCAGTTCACATTTGTAGGTGGATCATCAGTGTTAGAGCTAAAATTAGCATGTTTAAAGTGATTTTCATGCTTCCAGGGGCCCAAAACACAAGATTAATTGAATGGTTAAAAGTGCATGAAAATGGCCAATTTACTCACTCTGAGTTCTCAAAAAGGGTTTCTTCACCCCGGGAAGTGAAATAAATACCATTTGGAGGCATTTAATGTTCGAGCAAAAACGGCTGATTTTCGACAAAAGAGATAACACCCCCCCATTACGTCATGCTTCAGAAATGTGGAAAATGGTCCGTTTTCAAATGTTTTATTTTTGAACGTCAGTTCACATTTGTAGGTGGATCATCAGTGTTTGAGCTAAAATTAGCATGTTTAAAGTGATTTTCATGCTTCCAGGGGCCCAAAACACAAGATTTATGGAATGGTTAAAAGTGCATGAAAATGGCCAATTTACTCACTCTGAGTTCTCAAAAAGGGTTTCTTCACCCCGGGAAGTTAATTAAATACCATTTGGAGGCATTTAATGTTCGAGCAAAAACGGCTGATTTTCGACAAAAGAGATAACACCCCCCCATTACGTCATGCTTCAGAAATGTGGAAAATGGTCCGTTTTCAAATGTTTTATTTTTGAACGTCAGTTCACATTTGTGGGTGGATCATCAGTGTTAGAGCTAAAATTAGCATGTTTAAAGTGATTTTCATGCTTCCAGGGGCTCGGGAAGTGAAATAAATACCATTTGGAGGCATTTATTGTTCGAGCAAAAACGGCTGATTTTCGACAAAAGAGATAACACCCCCCCCATTACGTCATGCTTCAGAAATGTGGAAAATGGTCCGTTTTCAAATGTTTTATTTTTGAACGTCAGTTCACATTTGTAGGTGGATCATCAGTGTTAGAGCTAAAATTAGCATGTTTAAAGTGATTTTCATGCTTCCAGGGGCTCGGGAAGTTAATCAAATACCATTTGGAGGCATTTAATGTTCGAGCAAAAACGGCTGATTTTCGACAAAAGAGATAACACCCCCCCATTACGTCATGCTTCAGAAATGTGGAAAATGGTCCGTTTTCAAATGTTTTATTTTTGAACGTCAGTTCACATTTGTAGGTGGATCATCAGTGTTAGAGCTAAAATTAGCATGTTTAAAGTGATTTTCATGCTTCCAGGGGCCCAAAACACAAGATTTATGGAATGGTTAAAAGTGCATGAAAATGGCCAATTTACTCACTCTGAGTTCTCAAAAAGGGTTTCTTCACCCCGGGAAGTTAATTAAATACCATTTGGAGGCATTTAATGTTCGAGCAAAAACGGCTGATTTTCGACAAAAGAGATAACACCCCCCCATTACGTCATGCTTCAGAAATGTGGAAAATGGTCCGTTTTCAAATGTTTTATTTTTGAACGTCAGTTCACATTTGTAGGTGGATCATCAGTGTTAGAGCTAAAATTAGCATGTTTAAAGTGATTTTCATGCTTCCAGGGGCTCGGGAAGTGAAATAAATACCATTTGGAGGCATTTAATGTTCGAGCAAAAACGGCTGATTTTCGACAAAAGAGATAACACCCCCCCATTACGTCATGCTTCAGAAATGTGGAAAATGGTCCGTTTTCAAATGTTTTATTTTTGAACGTCAGTTCACATTTGTAGGTGGATCATCAGTGTTAGAGCTAAAATTAGCATGTTTAAAGTGATTTTCATGCTTCCAGGGGCCCAAAACACAAGATTTATGGAATGGTTAAAAGTGCATGAAAATGGCCAATTTACTCACTCTGAGTTCTCAAAAAGGGTTTCTTCACCCCAGGAAGTTAATTAAATACCATTTGGAGGCATTTAATGTTCGAGCAAAAACGCCTGATTTTCGACAAAAGAGATAACACCCCCCCATTACGTCATGCTTCAGAAATGTGGAAAATGGTCCGTTTTCAAATGTTTTATTTTTGAACGTCAGTTCACATTTGTAGGTGGATCATCAGTGTTAGAGCTAAAATTAGCATGTTTAAAGTGATTTTCATGCTTCCAGGGGCTCGGGAAGTGAAATAAATACCATTTGGAGGCATTTAATGTTCGAGCAAAAACGGCTGATTTTCGACAAAAGAGATAACACCCCCCCATTACGTCATGCTTCAGAAATGTGGAAAATGGTCCGTTTTCAAATGTTTTATTTTTGAACGTCAGTTCACATTTGTAGGTGGATCATCAGTGTTAGAGCTAAAATTAGCATGTTTAAAGTGATTTTCATGCTTCCAGGGGCTCGGGAAGTTAATTAAATACCATTTGGAGGCATTTAATGTTCGAGCAAAAACGGCTGATTTTCGACAAAAGAGATAACACCCCCCCATTACGTCATGCTTCAGAAATGTGGAAAATGGTCCGTTTTCAAATGTTTTATTTTTGAACGTCAGTTCACATTTGTAGGTGGATCATCAGTGTTAGAGCTAAAATTAGCATGTTTAAAGTGATTTTCATGCTTCCAGGGGCTCGGGAAGTTGATTAAATACCATTTGGAGGCATTTAATGTTCGAGCAAAAACGGCTGATTTTCGACAAAAGAGATAACACCCCCCCATTACGTCATGCTTCAGAAATGTGGAAAATGGTCCGTTTTCAAATGTTTTATTTTTGAACGTCAGTTCACATTTGTAGGTGGATCATCAGTGTTAGAGCTAAAATTAGCATGTTTAAAGTAATTTTCATGCTTCCAGGGGCTCGGGAAGTTAATTAAATACCATTTGGAGGCATTTAATGTTCGAGCAAAAACGGCTGATTTTCGACAAAAGAGATAACACCCCCCCATTACGTCATGCTTCAGAAATGTGGAAAATGGTCCGTTTTCAAATGTTTTATTTTTGAACGTCAGTTCACATTTGTAGGTGGATCATCAGTGTTAGAGCTAAAATTAGCATGTTTAAAGTGATTTTCATGCTTCCAGGGGCTCGGGAAGTTGATTAAATACCATTTGGAGGCATTTAATGTTCGAGCAAAAACGGCTGATTTTCGACAAAAGAGATAACACCCCCCCATTACGTCATGCTTCAGAAATGTGGAAAATGGTCCGTTTTCAAATGTTTTATTTTTGAACGTCAGTTCACATTTGTAGGTGGATCATCAGTGCTAGAGCTAAAATTAGCATGTTTAAAGTGATTTTCATGCTTCCAGGGGCCCAAAACACAAGATTTATGGAATGGTTAAAAGTGCATGAAAATGGCCAATTTACTCACTCTGAGTTCTCAAAAAGGGTTTCTTCACCCCGGGAAGTTAATTAAATACCATTTGGAGGCATTTAATGTTCGAGCAAAAACGGCTGATTTTCGACAAAAGAGATAACACCCCCCCATTACGTCATGCTTCAGAAATGTGGAAAATGGTCCGTTTTCAAATGTTTTATTTTTGAACGTCAGTTCACATTTGTAGGTGGATCATCAGTGTTAGAGCTAAAATTAGCATGTTTAAAGTGATTTTCATGCTTCCAGGGGCCCAAAACACAAGATTTATGGAATGGTTAAAAGTGCATGAAAATGGCCAATTTACTCACTCTGAGTTCTCAAAAAGGGTTTCTTCACCCCGGGAAGTTAATTAAATACCATTTGGAGGCATTTAATGTTCGAGCAAAAACGGCTGATTTTCGACAAAAGAGATAACACCCCCCCATTACGTCATGCTTCAGAAATGTGGAAAATGGTCCGTTTTCAAATGTTTTATTTTTGAACGTCAGTTCACATTTGTAGGTGGATCATCAGTGTTAGAGCTAAAATTAGCATGTTTAAAGTCATTTTCATGCTTCCAGGGGCTCGGGAAGTTAATTAAATACCATTTGGAGGCATTTAATGTTCGAGCAAAAACGGCTGATTTTCGACAAAAGAGATAACACCCCCCCATTACGTCATGCTTCAGAAATGTGGAAAATGGTCCGTTTTCAAATGTTTTATTTTTGAACGTCAGTTCACATTTGTAGGTGGATCATCAGTGTTAGAGCTAAAATTAGCATGTTTAAAGTGATTTTCATGCTTCCAGGGGCTCGGGAAGTTGATTAAATACCATTTGGAGGCATTTAATGTTCGAGCAAAAACGGCTGATTTTCGACAAAAGAGATAACACCCCCCCCATTACGTCATGCTTCAGAAATGTGGAAAATGGTCCGTTTTCAAATGTTTTATTTTTGAACGTCAGTTCACATTTGTAGGTGGATCATCAGTGTTAGAGCTAAAATTAGCATGTTTAAAGTGATTTTCATGCTTCCAGGGGCTCGGGAAGTTAATTAAATACCATTTGGAGGCATTTAATGTTCGAGCAAAAACGGCTGATTTTCGACAAAAGAGATAACACCCCCCCATTACGTCATGCTTCAGAAATGTGGAAAATGGTCCGTTTTCAAATGTTTTATTTTTGAACGTCAGTTCACATTTGTAGGTGGATCATCAGTGTTAGAGCTAAAATTAGCATGTTTAAAGTGATTTTCATGCTTCCAGGGGCTCGGGAAGTTGATTAAATACCATTTGGAGGCATTTAATGTTCGAGCAAAAACGGCTGATTTTCGACAAAAGAGATAACACCCCCCCATTACGTCATGCTTCAGAAATGTGGAAAATGGTCCGTTTTCAAATGTTTTATTTTTGAACGTCAGTTCACATTTGTAGGTGGATCATCAGTGTTAGAGCTAAAATTAGCATGTTTAAAGTGATTTTCATGCTTCCAGGGGCCCAAAACACAAGATTAATGGAATGGTTAAAAGTGCATGAAAATGGCCAATTTACTCACTCTGAGTTCTCAAAAAGGGTTTCTTCACCCCGGGAAGTGAAATAAATACAATTTGGAGGCATTTAATGTTCGAGCAAAAACGGCTGATTTTCGACAAAAGAGATAACACCCCCCCATTACGTCATGCTTCAGAAATGTGGAAAATGGTCCGTTTTCAAATGTTTTATTTTTGAACGTCAGTTCACATTTGTAGGTGGATCATCAGTGTTTGAGCTAAAATTAGCATGTTTAAAGTGATTTTCATGCTTCCAGGGGCCCAAAACACAAGATTTATGGAATGGTTAAAAGTGCATGAAAATGGCCAATTTACTCACTCTGAGTTCTCAAAAAGGGTTTCTTCACCCCGGGAAGTTAATTAAATACCATTTGGAGGCATTTAATGTTCGAGCAAAAACGGCTGATTTTCGACAAAAGAGATAACACCCCCCCATTACGTCATGCTTCAGAAATGTGGAAAATGGTCCGTTTTCAAATGTTTTATTTTTGAACGTCAGTTCACATTTGTAGGTGGATCATCAGTGTTAGAGCTAAAATTAGCATGTTTAAAGTGATTTTCATGCTTCCAGGGGCTCGGGAAGTGAAATAAATACCATTTGGAGGCATTTATTGTTCGAGCAAAAACGGCTGATTTTCGACAAAAGAGATAACACCCCCCCATTACGTCATGCTTCAGAAATGTGGAAAATGGTCCGTTTTCAAATGTTTTATTTTTGAACGTCAGTTCACATTTGTAGGTGGATCATCAGCGTTAGAGCTAAAATTAGCATGTTTAAAGTGATTTTCATGCTTCCAGGGGCTCGGGAAGTTAATTAAATACCATTTGGAGGCATTTAATGTTCGAGCAAAAACGGCTGATTTTCGACAAAAGAGATAACACCCCCCCATTACGTCATGCTTCAGAAATGTGGAAAATGGTCCGTTTTCAAATGTTTTATTTTTGAACGTCAGTTCACATTTGTAGGTGGATCATCAGTGTTAGAGCTAAAATTAGCATGTTTAAAGTGATTTTCATGCTTCCAGGGGCTCGGGAAGTGAAATAAATACCATTTGGAGGCATTTAATGTTCGAGCAAAAACGACTGATTTTCGACAAAAGAGATAACACCCCCCCCATTACGTCATGCTTCAGAAATGTGGAAAATGGTCCGTTTTCAAATGTTTTATTTTTGAACGTCAGTTCACATTTGTAGGTGGATCATCAGTGTTAGAGCTAAAATTAGCATGTTTAAAGTGATTTTCATGCTTCCAGGGGCCCAAAACACAAGATTTATGGAATGGTTAAAAGTGCATGAAAATGGCCAATTTACTCACTCTGAGTTCTCAAAAAGGGTTTCTTCACCCCGGGAAGTTAATTAAATACCATTTGGAGGCATTTAATGTTCGAGCAAAAACGGCTGATTTTCGACAAAAGAGATAACACCCCCCCCATTACGTCATGCTTCAGAAATGTGGAAAATGGTCCGTTTTCAAATGTTTTATTTTTGAACGTCAGTTCACATTTGTAGGTGGATCATCAGTGTTAGAGCTAAAATTAGCATGTTTAAAGTGATTTTCATGCTTCCAGGGGCTCGGGAAGTGAAATAAATACCATTTGGAGGCATTTAATGTTCGAGCAAAAACGGCTGATTTTCGACAAAAGAGATAACACCCCCCATTACGTCATGCTTCAGAAATGTGGAAAATGGTCCGTTTTCAAATGTTTTATTTTTGAACGTCAGTTCACATTTGTAGGTGGATCATCAGTGTTAGAGCTAAAATTAGCATGTTTAAAGTGATTTTAATGCTTCCAGGGGCTCGGGAAGTTAATTAAATACCATTTGGAGGCATTTAATGTTCGAGCAAAAACGGCTGATTTTGGACAAAAGAGATAACACCCCCTCATTACGTCATGCTTCAGAAATGTGGAAAATGGTCCGTTTTCAAATGTTTTATTTTTGAACGTCAGTTCACATTTGTAGGTGGATCATCAGTGTTAGAGCTAAAATTAGCATGTTTAAAGTGATTTTCATGCTTCCAGGGGCCCAAAACACAAGATTAATGGAATGGTTAAAAGTGCATGAAAATGGCCAATTTACTCACTCTGAGTTCTCAAAAAGGGTTTCTTCACCCCGGGAAGTGAAATAAATACCATTTGGAGGCATTTAATGTTCGAGCAAAAACGGCTGATTTTCGACAAAAGAGATAACACCCCCCCATTACGTCATGCTTCAGAAATGTGGAAAATGGTCCGTTTTCAAATGTTTTATTTTTGAACGTCAGTTCACATTTGTAGGTGGATCATCAGTGTTAGAGCTAAAATTAGCATGTTTAAAGTGATTTTCATGCTTCCAGGGGCCCAAAACACAAGATTTATGGAATGGTTAAAAGTGCATGAAAATGGCCAATTTACTCACTCTGAGTTCTCAAAAAGGGTTTCTTCACCCCGGGAAGTTAATTAAATACCATTTGGAGGCATTTAATGTTCGAGCAAAAACGGCTGATTTTCGACAAAAGAGATAACACCCCCCCATTACGTCATGCTTCAGAAATGTGGAAAATGGTCCGTTTTAAATTTTTTTATTTTTGAACGTCAGTTCACATTTGTAGGTGGATCATCAGTGTTAGAGCTAAAATTAGCATGTTTAAAGTGATTTTCATGCTTCCAGGGGCTCGGGAAGTGAAATAAATACCATTTGGAGGCATTTAATGTTCGAGCAAAAACGGCTGATTTTTGACAAAAGAGATAACACCCCCCCCATTACGTCATGCTTCAGAAATGTGGAAAATGGTCCGTTTTCAAATGTTTTATTTTTGAACGTCAGTTCACATTTGTAGGTGGATCATCAGTGTTAGAGCTAAAATTAGCATGTTGAAAGTGATTTTCATGCTTCCAGGGGCTCGGGAAGTTAATTAAATACCATTTGGAGGCATTTAATGTTCGAGCAAAAACGGCTGATTTTCGACAAAAGAGATAACACCCCCCCATTACGTGATGCTTCAGAAATGTGGAAAATGGTCCGTTTTCAAATGTTTTATTTTTGAACGTCAGTTCACATTTGTAGGTGGATCATCAGTGTTAGAGCTAAAATTAGCATGTTTAAAGTGATTTTCATGCTTCCAGGGGCTCGGGAAGTTAATTAAATACCATTTGGAGGCATTTAATGTTCGAGCAAAAACGGCTGATTTTCGACAAAAGAGATAACACCCCCCCATTACGTCATGCTTCAGAAATGTGGAAAATGGTCCGTTTTCAAATGTTTTATTTTTGAACGTCAGTTCACATTTGTAGGTGGATCATCAGTGTTAGAGCTAAAATTAGCATGTTTAAAGTGATTTTCATGCTTCCAGGGGCCCAAAACACAAGATTTATGGAATGGTTAAAAGTGCATGAAAATGGCCAATTTACTCACTCTGAGTTCTCAAAAAGGGTTTCTTCACCCCGGGAAGTTAATTAAATACCATTTGGAGGCATTTAATGTTCGAGCAAAAACGGCTGATTTTCGACAAAAGAGATAACACCCCCCCATTACGTCATGCTTCAGAAATGTGGAAAATGGTCCGTTTTCAAATGTTTTATTTTTGAACGTCAGTTCACATTTGTAGGTGGATCATCAGTGTTAGAGCTAAAATTAGCATGTTTAAAGTCATTTTCATGCTTCCAGGGGCTCGGGAAGTTAATTAAATACCATTTGGAGGCATTTAATGTTCGAGCAAAAACGGCTGATTTTCGACAAAAGAGATAACACCCCCCCATTACGTCATGCTTCAGAAATGTGGAAAATGGTCCGTTTTCAAATGTTTTATTTTTGAACGTCAGTTCACATTTGTAGGTGGATCATCAGTGTTAGAGCTAAAATTAGCATGTTTAAAGTGATTTTCATGCTTCCAGGGGCTCGGGAAGTTGATTAAATACCATTTGGAGGCATTTAATGTTCGAGCAAAAACGGCTGATTTTCGACAAAAGAGATAACACCCCCCCCATTACGTCATGCTTCAGAAATGTGGAAAATGGTCCGTTTTCAAATGTTTTATTTTTGAACGTCAGTTCACATTTGTAGGTGGATCATCAGTGTTAGAGCTAAAATTAGCATGTTTAAAGTGATTTTCATGCTTCCAGGGGCTCGGGAAGTTAATTAAATACCATTTGGAGGCATTTAATGTTCGAGCAAAAACGGCTGATTTTCGACAAAAGAGATAACACCCCCCCATTACGTCATGCTTCAGAAATGTGGAAAATGGTCCGTTTTCAAATGTTTTATTTTTGAACGTCAGTTCACATTTGTAGGTGGATCATCAGTGTTAGAGCTAAAATTAGCATGTTTAAAGTGATTTTCATGCTTCCAGGGGCTCGGGAAGTTGATTAAATACCATTTGGAGGCATTTAATGTTCGAGCAAAAACGGCTGATTTTCGACAAAAGAGATAACACCCCCCCATTACGTCATGCTTCAGAAATGTGGAAAATGGTCCGTTTTCAAATGTTTTATTTTTGAACGTCAGTTCACATTTGTAGGTGGATCATCAGTGTTAGAGCTAAAATTAGCATGTTTAAAGTGATTTTCATGCTTCCAGGGGCCCAAAACACAAGATTAATGGAATGGTTAAAAGTGCATGAAAATGGCCAATTTACTCACTCTGAGTTCTCAAAAAGGGTTTCTTCACCCCGGGAAGTGAAATAAATACAATTTGGAGGCATTTAATGTTCGAGCAAAAACGGCTGATTTTCGACAAAAGAGATAACACCCCCCCATTACGTCATGCTTCAGAAATGTGGAAAATGGTCCGTTTTCAAATGTTTTATTTTTGAACGTCAGTTCACATTTGTAGGTGGATCATCAGTGTTTGAGCTAAAATTAGCATGTTTAAAGTGATTTTCATGCTTCCAGGGGCCCAAAACACAAGATTTATGGAATGGTTAAAAGTGCATGAAAATGGCCAATTTACTCACTCTGAGTTCTCAAAAAGGGTTTCTTCACCCCGGGAAGTTAATTAAATACCATTTGGAGGCATTTAATGTTCGAGCAAAAACGGCTGATTTTCGACAAAAGAGATAACACCCCCCCATTACGTCATGCTTCAGAAATGTGGAAAATGGTCCGTTTTCAAATGTTTTATTTTTGAACGTCAGTTCACATTTGTAGGTGGATCATCAGTGTTAGAGCTAAAATTAGCATGTTTAAAGTGATTTTCATGCTTCCAGGGGCTCGGGAAGTGAAATAAATACCATTTGGAGGCATTTATTGTTCGAGCAAAAACGGCTGATTTTCGACAAAAGAGATAACACCCCCCCATTACGTCATGCTTCAGAAATGTGGAAAATGGTCCGTTTTCAAATGTTTTATTTTTGAACGTCAGTTCACATTTGTAGGTGGATCATCAGTGTTAGAGCTAAAATTAGCATGTTTAAAGTGATTTTCATGCTTCCAGGGGCTCGGGAAGTTAATTAAATACCATTTGGAGGCATTTAATGTTCGAGCAAAAACGGCTGATTTTCGACAAAAGAGATAACACCCCCCCATTACGTCATGCTTCAGAAATGTGGAAAATGGTCCGTTTTCAAATGTTTTATTTTTGAACGTCAGTTCACATTTGTAGGTGGATCATCAGTGTTAGAGCTAAAATTAGCATGTTTAAAGTGATTTTCATGCTTCCAGGGGCTCGGGAAGTGAAATAAATACCATTTGGAGGCATTTAATGTTCGAGCAAAAACGACTGATTTTCGACAAAAGAGATAACACCCCCCCATTACGTCATGCTTCAGAAATGTGGAAAATGGTCCGTTTTCAAATGTTTTATTTTTGAACGTCAGTTCACATTTGTAGGTGGATCATCAGTGTTAGAGCTAAAATTAGCATGTTTAAAGTGATTTTCATGCTTCCAGGGGCCCAAAACACAAGATTTATGGAATGGTTAAAAGTGCATGAAAATGGCCAATTTACTCACTCTGAGTTCTCAAAAAGGGTTTCTTCACCCCGGGAAGTTAATTAAATACCATTTGGAGGCATTTAATGTTCGAGCAAAAACGGCTGATTTTCGACAAAAGAGATAACACCCCCCCCCATTACGTCATGCTTCAGAAATGTGGAAAATGGTCCGTTTTCAAATGTTTTATTTTTGAACGTCAGTTCACATTTGTAGGTGGATCATCAGTGTTAGAGCTAAAATTAGCATGTTTAAAGTGATTTTCATGCTTCCAGGGGCTCGGGAAGTGAAATAAATACCATTTGGAGGCATTTAATGTTCGAGCAAAAACGGCTGATTTTCGACAAAAGAGATAACACCCCCCATTACGTCATGCTTCAGAAATGTGGAAAATGGTCCGTTTTCAAATGTTTTATTTTTGAACGTCAGTTCACATTTGTAGGTGGATCATCAGTGTTAGAGCTAAAATTAGCATGTTTAAAGTGATTTTAATGCTTCCAGGGGCTCGGGAAGTTAATTAAATACCATTTGGAGGCATTTAATGTTCAAGCAAAAACGGCTGATTTTGGACAAAAGAGATAACACCCCCTCATTACGTCATGCTTCAGAAATGTGGAAAATGGTCCGTTTTCAAATGTTTTATTTTTGAACGTCAGTTCACATTTGTAGGTGGATCATCAGTGTTAGAGCTAAAATTAGCATGTTTAAAGTGATTTTCATGCTTCCAGGGGCCCAAAACACAAGATTAATGGAATGGTTAAAAGTGCATGAAAATGGCCAATTTACTCACTCTGAGTTCTCAAAAAGGGTTTCTTCACCCCGGGAAGTGAAATAAATACCATTTGGAGGCATTTAATGTTCGAGCAAAAACGGCTGATTTTCGACAAAAGAGATAACACCCCCCCATTACGTCATGCTTCAGAAATGTGGAAAATGGTCCGTTTTCAAATGTTTTATTTTTGAACGTCAGTTCACATTTGTAGGTGGATCATCAGTGTTAGAGCTAAAATTAGCATGTTTAAAGTGATTTTCATGCTTCCAGGGGCCCAAAACACAAGATTTATGGAATGGTTAAAAGTGCATGAAAATGGCCAATTTACTCACTCTGAGTTCTCAAAAAGGGTTTCTTCACCCCGGGAAGTTAATTAAATACCATTTGGAGGCATTTAATGTTCGAGCAAAAACGGCTGATTTTCGACAAAAGAGATAACACCCCCCCATTACGTCATGCTTCAGAAATGTGGAAAATGGTCCGTTTTAAATTTTTTTATTTTTGAACGTCAGTTCACATTTGTAGGTGGATCATCAGTGTTAGAGCTAAAATTAGCATGTTTAAAGTGATTTTCATGCTTCCAGGGGCTCGGGAAGTGAAATAAATACCATTTGGAGGCATTTAATGTTCGAGCAAAAACGGCTGATTTTTGACAAAAGAGATAACACCCCCCCCATTACGTCATGCTTCAGAAATGTGGAAAATGGTCCGTTTTCAAATGTTTTATTTTTGAACGTCAGTTCACATTTGTAGGTGGATCATCAGTGTTAGAGCTAAAATTAGCATGTTTAAAGTGATTTTCATGCTTCCAGGGGCTCGGGAAGTTAATTAAATACCATTTGGAGGCATTTAATGTTCGAGCAAAAACGGCTGATTTTCGACAAAAGAGATAACACCCCCCCATTACGTCATGCTTCAGAAATGTGGAAAATGGTCCGTTTTCAAATGTTTTATTTTTGAACGTCAGTTCACATTTGTAGGTGGATCATCAGTGTTAGAGCTAAAATTAGCATGTTTAAAGTGATTTTCATGCTTCCAAGGGCCCAAAACACAAGATTTATGGAATGGTTAAAAGTGCATGAAAATGGCCAATTTACTCACTCTGAGTTCTCAAAAAGGGTTTCTTCACCCCGGGAAGTTAATTAAATACCATTTGGAGGCATTTAATGTTCGAGCAAAAACGGCTGATTTTCGACAAAAGAGATAACACCCCCCCATTACGTCATGCTTCAGAAATGTGGAAAATGGTCCGTTTTCAAATGTTTTATTTTTGAACGTCAGTTCACATTTGTAGGTGGATCATCAGTGTTAGAGCTAAAATTAGCATGTTTAAAGTGATTTTCATGCTTCCAGGGGCTCGGGAAGTGAAATAAATACCATTTGGAGGCATTTAATGTTCGAGCAAAAACGGCTGATTTTCGACAAAAGAGATAACACCCCCCCATTACGTCATGCTTCAGAAATGTGGAAAATGGTCCGTTTTCAAATGTTTTATTTTTGAACGTCAGTTCACATTTGTAGGTGGATCATCAGTGTTAGAGCTAAAATTAGCATGTTTAAAGTGATTTTCATGCTTCCAGGGGCTCGGGAAGTTAATTAAATACCATTTGGAGGCATTTAATGTTCGAGCAAAAACGGCTGATTTTCGACAAAAGAGATAACACCCCCCCATTACGTCATGCTTCAGAAATGTGGAAAATGGTCCGTTTTCAAATGTTTTATTTTTGAACGTCAGTTCACATTTGTAGGTGGATCATCAGTGCTAGAGCTAAAATTAGCATGTTTAAAGTGATTTTCATGCTTCCAGGGGCCCAAAACACAAGATTTATGGAATGGTTAAAAGTGCATGAAAATGGCCAATTTACTCACTCTGAGTTCTCAAAAAGGGTTTCTTCACCCCGGGAAGTTAATTAAATACCATTTGGAGGCATTTAATGTTCGAGCAAAAACGGCTGATTTTCGACAAAAGAGATAACACCCCCCAATTACGTCATGCTTCAGAAATGTGGAAAATGGTCCGTTTTCAAATGTTTTATTTTTGAACGTCAGTTCACATTTGTAGGTGGATCATCAGTGTTAGAGCTAAAATTAGCATGTTTAAAGTGATTTTCATGCTTCCAGGGGCCCAAAACACAAGATTTATGGAATGGTTAAAAGTGCATGAAAATGGCCAATTTACTCACTCTGAGTTCTCAAAAAGGGTTTCTTCACCCCGGGAAGTTAATTAAATACCATTTGGAGGCATTTAATGTTCGAGCAAAAACGGCTGATTTTCGACAAAAGAGATAACACCCCCCCATTACGTCATGCTTCAGAAATGTGGAAAATGGTCCGTTTTCAAATGTTTTATTTTTGAACGTCAGTTCACATTTGTAGGTGGATCATCAGTGTTAGAGCTAAAATTAGCATGTTTAAAGTGATTTTCATGCTTCCAGGGGCTCGGGAAGTTAATTAAATACCATTTGGAGGCATTTAATGTTCGAGCAAAAACGGCTGATTTTCGACAAAAGAGATAACACCCCCCCCATTACGTCATGCTTCAGAAATGTGGAAAATGGTCCGTTTTCAAATGTTTTATTTTTGAACGTCAGTTCACATTTGTAGGTGGATCATCAGTGTTAGAGCTAAAATTAGCATGTTTAAAGTGATTTTCATGCTTCCAGGGGCTCGGGAAGTTAATTAAATACCATTTGGAGGCATTTAATGTTCGAGCAAAAACGGCTGATTTTCGACAAAAGAGATAACACCCCCCCATTACGTCATGCTTCAGAAATGTGGAAAATGGTCCGTTTTCAAATGTTTTATTTTTGAACGTCAGTTCACATTTGTAGGTGGATCATCAGTGTTAGAGCTAAAATTAGCATGTTTAAAGTGATTTTCATGCTTCCAGGGGCCCAAAACACAAGATTAATTGAATGGTTAAAAGTGCATGAAAATGGCCAATTTACTCACTCTGAGTTCTCAAAAAGGGTTTCTTCACCCCGGGAAGTGAAATAAATACCATTTGGAGGCATTTAATGTTCGAGCAAAAACGGCTGATTTTCGACAAAAGAGATAACACCCCCCCATTACGTCATGCTTCAGAAAAGTGGAAAATGGTCCGTTTTCAAATGTTTTATTTTTGAACGTCAGTTCACATTTGTAGGTGGATCATCAGTGTTTGAGCTAAAATTAGCATGTTTAAAGTGATTTTCATGCTTCCAGGGGCCCAAAACACAAGATTTATGGAATGGTTAAAAGTGCATGAAAATGGCCAATTTACTCACTCTGAGTTCTCAAAAAGGGTTTCTTCACCCCGGGAAGTTAATTAAATACCATTTGGAGGCATTTAATGTTCGAGCAAAAACGGCTGATTTTCGACAAAAGAGATAACACCCCCCCATTACGTCATGCTTCAGAAATGTGGAAAATGGTCCGTTTTCAAATGTTTTATTTTTGAACGTCAGTTCACATTTGTAGGTGGATCATCAGTGTTAGAGCTAAAATTAGCATGTTTAAAGTGATTTTCATGCTTCCAGGGGCTCGGGAAGTGAAATAAATACCATTTGGAGGCATTTATTGTTCGAGCAAAAACGGCTGATTTTCGACAAAAGAGATAACACCCCCCCCATTACGTCATGCTTCAGAAATGTGGAAAATGGTCCGTTTTCAAATGTTTTATTTTTGAACGTCAGTTCACATTTGTAGGTGGATCATCAGTGTTAGAGCTAAAATTAGCATGTTTAAAGTGATTTTCATGCTTCCAGGGGCTCGGGAAGTTAATCAAATACCATTTGGAGGCATTTAATGTTCGAGCAAAAACGGCTGATTTTCGACAAAAGAGATAACACCCCCCCATTACGTCATGCTTCAGAAATGTGGAAAATGGTCCGTTTTCAAATGTTTTATTTTTGAACGTCAGTTCACATTTGTAGGTGGATCATCAGTGTTAGAGCTAAAATTAGCATGTTTAAAGTGATTTTCATGCTTCCAGGGGCCCAAAACACAAGATTTATGGAATGGTTAAAAGTGCATGAAAATGGCCAATTTACTCACTCTGAGTTCTCAAAAAGGGTTTCTTCACCCCGGGAAGTTAATTAAATACCATTTGGAGGCATTTAATGTTCGAGCAAAAACGGCTGATTTTCGACAAAAGAGATAACACCCCCCCATTACGTCATGCTTCAGAAATGTGGAAAATGGTCCGTTTTCAAATGTTTTATTTTTGAACGTCAGTTCACATTTGTAGGTGGATCATCAGTGTTAGAGCTAAAATTAGCATGTTTAAAGTGATTTTCATGCTTCCAGGGGCTCGGGAAGTTAATTAAATACCATTTGGAGGCATTTAATGTTCGAGCAAAAACGGCTGATTTTCGACAAAAGAGATAACACCCCCCCATTACGTCATGCTTCAGAAATGTGGAAAATGGTCCGTTTTCAAATGTTTTATTTTTGAACGTCAGTTCACATTTGTAGGTGGATCATCAGTGTTAGAGCTAAAATTAGCATGTTTAAAGTGATTTTCATGCTTCCAGGGGCTCGGGAAGTTAATTAAATACCATTTGGAGGCATTTAATGTTCGAGCAAAAACGGCTGATTTTCGACAAAAGAGATAACACCCCCCCATTACGTCATGCTTCAGAAATGTGGAAAATGGTCCGTTTTCAAATGTTTTATTTTTGAACGTCAGTTCACATTTGTAGGTGGATCATCAGTGTTAGAGCTAAAATTAGCATGTTTAAAGTGATTTTCATGCTTCCAGGGGCCCAAAACACAAGATTAATTGAATGGTTAAAAGTGCATGAAAATGGCCAATTTACTCACTCTGAGTTCTCAAAAAGGGTTTCTTCACCCCGGGAAGTGAAATAAATACCATTTGGAGGCATTTAATGTTCGAGCAAAAACGGCTGATTTTCGACAAAAGAGATAACACCCCCCCATTACGTCATGCTTCAGAAATGTGGAAAATGGTCCGTTTTCAAATGTTTTATTTTTGAACGTCAGTTCACATTTGTAGGTGGATCATCAGTGTTTGAGCTAAAATTAGCATGTTTAAAGTGATTTTCATGCTTCCAGGGGCCCAAAACACAAGATTTATGGAATGGTTAAAAGTGCATGAAAATGGCCAATTTACTCACTCTGAGTTCTCAAAAAGGGTTTCTTCACCCCGGGAAGTTAATTAAATACCATTTGGAGGCATTTAATGTTCGAGCAAAAACGGCTGATTTTCGACAAAAGAGATAACACCCCCCCATTACGTCATGCTTCAGAAATGTGGAAAATGGTCCGTTTTCAAATGTTTTATTTTTGAACGTCAGTTCACATTTGTAGGTGGATCATCAGTGTTAGAGCTAAAATTAGCATGTTTAAAGTGATTTTCATGCTTCCAGGGGCTCGGGAAGTGAAATAAATACCATTTGGAGGCATTTATTGTTCGAGCAAAAACGGCTGATTTTCGACAAAAGAGATAACACCCCCCCCATTACGTCATGCTTCAGAAATGTGGAAAATGGTCCGTTTTCAAATGTTTTATTTTTGAACGTCAGTTCACATTTGTAGGTGGATCATCAGTGTTAGAGCTAAAATTAGCATGTTTAAAGTGATTTTCATGCTTCCAGGGGCTCGGGAAGTTAATCAAATACCATTTGGAGGCATTTAATGTTCGAGCAAAAACGGCTGATTTTCGACAAAAGAGATAACACCCCCCCATTACGTCATGCTTCAGAAATGTGGAAAATGGTCCGTTTTCAAATGTTTTATTTTTGAACGTCAGTTCACATTTGTAGGTGGATCATCAGTGTTAGAGCTAAAATTAGCATGTTTAAAGTGATTTTCATGCTTCCAGGGGCCCAAAACACAAGATTTATGGAATGGTTAAAAGTGCATGAAAATGGCCAATTTACTCACTCTGAGTTCTCAAAAAGGGTTTCTTCACCCCGGGAAGTTAATTAAATACCATTTGGGGGCATTTAATGTTCGAGCAAAAACGGCTGATTTTCGACAAAAGAGATAACACCCCCCCATTACGTCATGCTTCAGAAATGTGGAAAATGGTCCGTTTTCAAATGTTTTATTTTTGAACGTCAGTTCACATTTGTAGGTGGATCATCAGTGTTAGAGCTAAAATTAGCATGTTTAAAGTGATTTTCATGCTTCCAGGGGCTCGGGAAGTGAAATAAATACCATTTGGAGGCATTTAATGTTCGAGCAAAAACGGCTGATTTTCGACAAAAGAGATAACACCCCCCCATTACGTCATGCTTCAGAAATGTGGAAAATGGTCCGTTTTCAAATGTTTTATTTTTGAACGTCAGTTCACATTTGTAGGTGGATCATCAGTGTTAGAGCTAAAATTAGCATGTTTAAAGTGATTTTCATGCTTCCAGGGGCCCAAAACACAAGATTTATGGAATGGTTAAAAGTGCATGAAAATGGCCAATTTACTCACTCTGAGTTCTCAAAAAGGGTTTCTTCACCCCGGGAAGTTAATTAAATACCATTTGGAGGCATTTAATGTTCGAGCAAAAACGGCTGATTTTCGACAAAAGAGATAACACCCCCCCATTACGTCATGCTTCAGAAATGTGGAAAATGGTCCGTTTTCAAATGTTTTATTTTTGAACGTCAGTTCACATTTGTAGGTGGATCATCAGTGTTAGAGCTAAAATTAGCATGTTTAAAGTGATTTTCATGCTTCCAGGGGCTCGGGAAGTGAAATAAATACCATTTGGAGGCATTTAATGTTCGAGCAAAAGCGGCTGATTTTCGACAAAAGAGATAACACCCCCCCATTACGTCATGCTTCAGAAATGTGGAAAATGGTCCGTTTTCAAATGTTTTATTTTTGAACGTCAGTTCACATTTGTAGGTGGATCATCAGTGTTAGAGCTAAAATTAGCATGTTTAAAGTGATTTTCATGCTTCCAGGGGCTCGGGAAGTTAATTAAATACCATTTGGAGGCATTTAATGTTCGAGCAAAAACGGCTGATTTTCGACAAAAGAGATAACACCCCCCCATTACGTCATGCTTCAGAAATGTGGAAAATGGTCCGTTTTCAAATGTTTTATTTTTGAACGTCAGTTCACATTTGTAGGTGGATCATCAGTGTTAGAGCTAAAATTAGCATGTTTAAAGTGATTTTCATGCTTCCAGGGGCCCAAAACACAAGATTTATGGAATGGTTAAAAGTGCATGAAAATGGCCAATTTACTCACTCTGAGTTCTCAAAAAGGGTTTCTTCACCCCGGGAAGTTAATTAAATACCATTTGGAGGCATTTAATGTTCGAGCAAAAACGGCTGATTTTCGACAAAAGAGATAACACCCCCCCATTACGTCATGCTTCAGAAATGTGAAAAATGGTCCGTTTTCAAATGTTTTATTTTTGAACGTCAGTTCACATTTGTAGGTGGATCATCAGTGTTAGAGCTAAAATTAGCATGTTTAAAGTGATTTTCATGCTTCCAGGGGCTCGGGAAGTGAAATAAATACCATTTGGAGGCATTTAATATTCGAGCAAAAACAACTGATTTTCGACAAAAGAGATAACACCCCCCCATTACGTCATGCTTCAGAAATGTGGAAAATGGTCCGTTTTCAAATGTTTTATTTTTGAATGTCAGTTCACATTTGTAGGTGGATCATCAGTGTTAGAGCTAAAATTAGCATGTTTAAAGTGATTTTCATGCTTCCAGGGGCTCGGGAAGTTAATTAAATACCATTTGGAGGCATTTAATGTTCGAGCAAAAACGGCTGATTTTCGACAAAAGAGATAACACCCCCCCATTACGTCATGCTTCAGAAATGTGGAAAATGGTCCGTTTTCAAATGTTTTATTTTTGAACGTCAGTTCACATTTGTAGGTGGATCATCAGTGTTAGAGCTAAAATTAGCATGTTTAAAGTGATTTTCATGCTTCCAGGGGCCCAAAACACAAGATTTATGGAATGGTTAAAAGTGCATGAAAATGGCCAATTTACTCACTCTGAGTTCTCAAAAAGGGTTTCTTCACCCCGGGAAGTTAATTAAATACCATTTGGAGGCATTTAATGTTCGAGCAAAAACGGCTGATTTTCGACAAAAGAGATAACACCCCCCCATTACGTCATGCTTCAGAAATGTGGAAAATGGTCCGTTTTCAAATGTTTTATTTTTGAACGTCAGTTCACATTTGTAGGTGGATCATCAGTGTTAGAGCTAAAATTAGCATGTTTAAAGTGATTTTCATGCTTCCAGGGGCCCAAAACACAAGATTTATGGAATGGTTAAAAGTGCATGAAAATGGCCAATTTACTCACTCTGAGTTCTCAAAAAGGGTTTCTTCACCCCGGGAAGTTAATTAAATACCATTTGGAGGCATTTAATGTTCGAGCAAAAACGGCTGATTTTCGACAAAAGAGATAACACCCCCCCATTACGTCATGCTTCAGAAATGTGGAAAATGGTCCGTTTTCAAATGTTTTATTTTTGAACGTCAGTTCACATTTGTAGGTGGATCATCAGTGTTAGAGCTAAAATTAGCATGTTTAAAGTGATTTTCATGCTTCCAGGGGCTCGGGAAGTGAAATAAATACCATTTGGAGGCATTTAATGTTCGAGCAAAAACGGCTGATTTTCGACAAAAGAGATAACACCCCCCCATTACGTCATGCTTCAGAAATGTGGAAAATGGTCCGTTTTCAAATGTTTTATTTTTGAACGTCAGTTCACATTTGTAGGTGGATCATCAGTGATAGAGCTAAAATTAGCATGTTTAAAGTGATTTTCATGCTTCCAGGGGCCCAAAACACAAGATTTATGGAATGGTTAAAAGTGCATGAAAATGGCCAATTTACTCACTCTGAGTTCTCAAAAAGGGTTTCTTCACCCCGGGAAGTTAATTAAATACCATTTGGAGGCATTTAATGTTCGAGCAAAAACGGCTGATTTTCGACAAAAGAGATAACACCCCCCCATTACGTCATGCTTCAGAAATGTGGAAAATGGTCCGTTTTCAAATGTTTTATTTTTGAACGTCAGTTCACATTTGTAGGTGGATCATCAGTGTTAGAGCTAAAATTAGCATGTTTAAAGTGATTTTCATGCTTCCAGGGGCTCGGGAAGTGAAATAAATACCATTTGGAGGCATTTAATGTTCGAGCAAAAACGGCTGATTTTCGACAAAAGAGATAACACCCCCCCATTACGTCATGCTTCAGAAATGTGGAAAATGGTCCGTTTTCAAATGTTTTATTTTTGAACGTCAGTTCACATTTGTAGGTGGATCATCAGTGTTAGAGCTAAAATTAGCATGTTTAAAGTGATTTTCATGCTTCCAGGGGCTCGGGAAGTTAATTAAATACCATTTGGAGGCATTTAATGTTCGAGCAAAAACGGCTGATTTTCGACAAAAGAGATAACACCCCCCATTACGTCATGCTTCAGAAATGTGGAAAATGGTCCGTTTTCAAATGTTTTATTTTTGAACGTCAGTTCACATTTGTAGGTGGATCATCAGTGTTAGAGCTAAAATTAGCATGTTTAAAGTGATTTTCATGCTTCCAGGGGCCCAAAACACAAGATTTATGGAATGGTTAAAAGTGCATGAAAATGGCCAATTTACTCACTCTGAGTTCTCAAAAAGGGTTTCTTCACCCCGGGAAGTTAATTAAATACCATTTGGAGGCATTTAATGTTCGAGCAAAAACGGCTGATTTTCGACAAAAGAGATAACACCCCCCCATCACGTCATGCTTCAGAAATGTGGAAAATGGTCCGTTTTAAATTTTTTTATTTTTGAACGTCAGTTCACATTTGTAGGTGGATCATCAGTGTTAGAGCTAAAATTAGCATGTTTAAAGTGATTTTCATGCTTCCAGGGGCTCGGGAAGTGAAATAAATACCATTTGGAGGCATTTAATGTTCGAGCAAAAACGGCTGATTTTTGACAAAAGAGATAACACCCCCCCCATTACGTCATGCTTCAGAAATGTGGAAAATGGTCCGTTTTCAAATGTTTTATTTTTGAACGTCAGTTCACATTTGTAGGTGGATCATCAGTGTTAGAGCTCAAATTAGCATGTTGAAAGTGATTTTCATGCTTCCAGGGGCTCGGGAAGTTAATTAAATACCATTTGGAGGCATTTAATGTTCGAGCAAAAACGGCTGATTTTCGACAAAAGAGATAACACCCCCCCATTACGTGATGCTTCAGAAATGTGGAAAATGGTCCGTTTTCAAATGTTTTATTTTTGAACGTCAGTTCACATTTGTAGGTGGATCATCAGTGTTAGAGCTAAAATTAGCATGTTTAAAGTGATTTTCATGCTTCCAGGGGCTCGGGAAGTTAATTAAATACCATTTGGAGGCATTTAATGTTCGAGCAAAAACGGCTGATTTTCGACAAAAGAGATAACACCCCCCCATTACGTCATGCTTCAGAAATGTGGAAAATGGTCCGTTTTCAAATGTTTTATTTTTGAACGTCAGTTCACATTTGTAGGTGGATCATCAGTGTTAGAGCTAAAATTAGCATGTTTAAAGTGATTTTCATGCTTCCAGGGGCCCAAAACACAAGATTTATGGAATGGTTAAAAGTGCATGAAAATGGCCAATTTACTCACTCTGAGTTCTCAAAAAGGGTTTCTTCACCCCGGGAAGTTAATTAAATACCATTTGGAGGCATTTAATGTTCGAGCAAAAACGGCTGATTTTCGACAAAAGAGATAACACCCCCCCATTACGTCATGCTTCAGAAATGTGGAAAATGGTCCGTTTTCAAATGTTTTATTTTTGAACGTCAGTTCACATTTGTAGGTGGATCATCAGTGTTAGAGCTAAAATTAGCATGTTTAAAGTCATTTTCATGCTTCCAGGGGCTCGGGAAGTTAATTAAATACCATTTGGAGGCATTTAATGTTCGAGCAAAAACGGCTGATTTTCGACAAAAGAGATAACACCCCCCCATTACGTCATGCTTCAGAAATGTGGAAAATGGTCCGTTTCAAATGTTTTATTTTTGAACGTCAGTTCACATTTGTAGGTGGATCATCAGTGTTAGAGCTAAAATTAGCATGTTTAAAGTGATTTTCATGCTTCCAGGGGCTCGGGAAGTTGATTAAATACCATTTGGAGGCATTTAATGTTCGAGCAAAAACGGCTGATTTTCGACAAAAGAGATAACACCCCCCCCATTACGTCATGCTTCAGAAATGTGGAAAATGGTCCGTTTTCAAATGTTTTATTTTTGAACGTCAGTTCACATTTGTAGGTGGATCATCAGTGTTAGAGCTAAAATTAGCATGTTTAAAGTGATTTTCATGCTTCCAGGGGCTCGGGAAGTTAATTAAATACCATTTGGAGGCATTTAATGTTCGAGCAAAAACGGCTGATTTTCGACAAAAGAGATAACACCCCCCCATTACGTCATGCTTCAGAAATGTGGAAAATGGTCCGTTTTCAAATGTTTTATTTTTGAACGTCAGTTCACATTTGTAGGTGGATCATCAGTGTTAGAGCTAAAATTAGCATGTTTAAAGTGATTTTCATGCTTCCAGGGGCTCGGGAAGTTGATTAAATACCATTTGGAGGCATTTAATGTTCGAGCAAAAACGGCTGATTTTCGACAAAAGAGATAACACCCCCCCATTACGTCATGCTTCAGAAATGTGGAAAATGGTCCGTTTTCAAATGTTTTATTTTTGAACGTCAGTTCACATTTGTAGGTGGATCATCAGTGTTAGAGCTAAAATTAGCATGTTTAAAGTGATTTTCATGCTTCCAGGGGCCCAAAACACAAGATTAATGGAATGGTTAAAAGTGCATGAAAATGGCCAATTTACTCACTCTGA
This sequence comes from Lissotriton vulgaris, assembly GCF_964263255.1. NCBI lineage: Eukaryota > Metazoa > Chordata > Amphibia > Caudata > Salamandridae > Lissotriton > Lissotriton vulgaris. The sequence goes on from NW_028242752.1 coordinate 65,517, forward strand.
GTTCTCAAAAAGGGTTTCTTCACCCCGGGAAGTGAAATAAATACAATTTGGAGGCATTTAATGTTCGAGCAAAAACGGCTGATTTTCGACAAAAGAGATAACACCCCCCCATTACGTCATGCTTCAGAAATGTGGAAAATGGTCCGTTTTCAAATGTTTTATTTTTGAACGTCAGTTCACATTTGTAGGTGGATCATCAGTGTTTGAGCTAAAATTAGCATGTTTAAAGTGATTTTCATGCTTCCAGGGGCCCAAAACACAAGATTTATGGAATGGTTAAAAGTGCATGAAAATGGCCAATTTACTCACTCTGAGTTCTCAAAAAGGGTTTCTTCACCCCGGGAAGTTAATTAAATACCATTTGGAGGCATTTAATGTTCGAGCAAAAACGGCTGATTTTCGACAAAAGAGATAACACCCCCCCATTACGTCATGCTTCAGAAATGTGGAAAATGGTCCGTTTTCAAATGTTTTATTTTTGAACGTCAGTTCACATTTGTAGGTGGATCATCAGTGTTAGAGCTAAAATTAGCATGTTTAAAGTGATTTTCATGCTTCCAGGGGCTCGGGAAGTGAAATAAATACCATTTGGAGGCATTTATTGTTCGAGCAAAAACGGCTGATTTTCGACAAAAGAGATAACACCCCCCCATTACGTCATGCTTCAGAAATGTGGAAAATGGTCCGTTTTCAAATGTTTTATTTTTGAACGTCAGTTCACATTTGTAGGTGGATCATCAGTGTTAGAGCTAAAATTAGCATGTTTAAAGTGATTTTCATGCTTCCAGGGGCTCGGGAAGTTAATTAAATACCATTTGGAGGCATTTAATGTTCGAGCAAAAACGGCTGATTTTCGACAAAAGAGATAACACCCCCCCATTACGTCATGCTTCAGAAATGTGGAAAATGGTCCGTTTTCAAATGTTTTATTTTTGAACGTCAGTTCACATTTGTAGGTGGATCATCAGTGTTAGAGCTAAAATTAGCATGTTTAAAGTGATTTTCATGCTTCCAGGGGCTCGGGAAGTGAAATAAATACCATTTGGAGGCATTTAATGTTCGAGCAAAAACGACTGATTTTCGACAAAAGAGATAACACCCCCCCATTACGTCATGCTTCAGAAATGTGGAAAATGGTCCGTTTTCAAATGTTTTATTTTTGAACGTCAGTTCACATTTGTAGGTGGATCATCAGTGTTAGAGCTAAAATTAGCATGTTTAAAGTGATTTTCATGCTTCCAGGGGCCCAAAACACAAGATTTATGGAATGGTTAAAAGTGCATGAAAATGGCCAATTTACTCACTCTGAGTTCTCAAAAAGGGTTTCTTCACCCCGGGAAGTTAATTAAATACCATTTGGAGGCATTTAATGTTCGAGCAAAAACGGCTGATTTTCGACAAAAGAGATAACACCCCCCCCATTACGTCATGCTTCAGAAATGTGGAAAATGGTCCGTTTTCAAATGTTTTATTTTTGAACGTCAGTTCACATTTGTAGGTGGATCATCAGTGTTAGAGCTAAAATTAGCATGTTTAAAGTGATTTTCATGCTTCCAGGGGCTCGGGAAGTGAAATAAATACCATTTGGAGGCATTTAATGTTCGAGCAAAAACGGCTGATTTTCGACAAAAGAGATAACACCCCCCATTACGTCATGCTTCAGAAATGTGGAAAATGGTCCGTTTTCAAATGTTTTATTTTTGAACGTCAGTTCACATTTGTAGGTGGATCATCAGTGTTAGAGCTAAAATTAGCATGTTTAAAGTGATTTTAATGCTTCCAGGGGCTCGGGAAGTTAATTAAATACCATTTGGAGGCATTTAATGTTCGAGCAAAAACGGCTGATTTTGGACAAAAGAGATAACACCCCCTCATTACGTCATGCTTCAGAAATGTGGAAAATGGTCCGTTTTCAAATGTTTTATTTTTGAACGTCAGTTCACATTTGTAGGTGGATCATCAGTGTTAGAGCTAAAATTAGCATGTTTAAAGTGATTTTCATGCTTCCAGGGGCCCAAAACACAAGATTAATGGAATGGTTAAAAGTGCATGAAAATGGCCAATTTACTCACTCTGAGTTCTCAAAAAGGGTTTCTTCACCCCGGGAAGTGAAATAAATACCATTTGGAGGCATTTAATGTTCGAGCAAAAACGGCTGATTTTCGACAAAAGAGATAACACCCCCCCATTACGTCATGCTTCAGAAATGTGGAAAATGGTCCGTTTTCAAATGTTTTATTTTTGAACGTCAGTTCACATTTGTAGGTGGATCATCAGTGTTAGAGCTAAAATTAGCATGTTTAAAGTGATTTTCATGCTTCCAGGGGCCCAAAACACAAGATTTATGGAATGGTTAAAAGTGCATGAAAATGGCCAATTTACTCACTCTGAGTTCTCAAAAAGGGTTTCTTCACCCCGGGAAGTTAATTAAATACCATTTGGAGGCATTTAATGTTCGAGCAAAAACGGCTGATTTTCGACAAAAGAGATAACACCCCCCCATTACGTCATGCTTCAGAAATGTGGAAAATGGTCCGTTTTAAATTTTTTTATTTTTGAACGTCAGTTCACATTTGTAGGTGGATCATCAGTGTTAGAGCTAAAATTAGCATGTTTAAAGTGATTTTCATGCTTCCAGGGGCTCGGGAAGTGAAATAAATACCATTTGGAGGCATTTAATGTTCGAGCAAAAACGGCTGATTTTTGACAAAAGAGATAACACCCCCCCCATTACGTCATGCTTCAGAAATGTGGAAAATGGTCCGTTTTCAAATGTTTTATTTTTGAACGTCAGTTCACATTTGTAGGTGGATCATCAGTGTTAGAGCTAAAATTAGCATGTTTAAAGTGATTTTCATGCTTCCAGGGGCTCGGGAAGTTAATTAAATACCATTTGGAGGCATTTAATGTTCGAGCAAAAACGGCTGATTTTCGACAAAAGAGATAACACCCCCCCATTACGTCATGCTTCAGAAATGTGGAAAATGGTCCGTTTTCAAATGTTTTATTTTTGAACGTCAGTTCACATTTGTAGGTGGATCATCAGTGTTAGAGCTAAAATTAGCATGTTTAAAGTGATTTTCATGCTTCCAGGGGCCCAAAACACAAGATTTATGGAATGGTTAAAAGTGCATGAAAATGGCCAATTTACTCACTCTGAGTTCTCAAAAAGGGTTTCTTCACCCCGGGAAGTTAATTAAATACCATTTGGAGGCATTTAATGTTCGAGCAAAAACGGCTGATTTTCGACAAAAGAGATAACACCCCCCCCATTACGTCATGCTTCAGAAATGTGGAAAATGGTCCGTTTTCAAATGTTTTATTTTTGAACGTCAGTTCACATTTGTAGGTGGATCATCAGTGTTAGAGCTAAAATTAGCATGTTTAAAGTGATTTTCATGCTTCCAGGGGCTCGGGAAGTGAAATAAATACCATTTGGAGGCATTTAATGTTCGAGCAAAAACGGCTGATTTTCGACAAAAGAGATAACACCCCCCATTACGTCATGCTTCAGAAATGTGGAAAATGGTCCGTTTTCAAATGTTTTATTTTTGAACGTCAGTTCACATTTGTAGGTGGATCATCAGTGTTAGAGCTAAAATTAGCATGTTTAAAGTGATTTTAATGCTTCCAGGGGCTCGGGAAGTTAATTAAATACCATTTGGAGGCATTTAATGTTCGAGCAAAAACGGCTGATTTTGGACAAAAGAGATAACACCCCCTCATTACGTCATGCTTCAGAAATGTGGAAAATGGTCCGTTTTCAAATGTTTTATTTTTGAACGTCAGTTCACATTTGTAGGTGGATCATCAGTGTTAGAGCTAAAATTAGCATGTTTAAAGTGATTTTCATGCTTCCAGGGGCCCAAAACACAAGATTAATGGAATGGTTAAAAGTGCATGAAAATGGCCAATTTACTCACTCTGAGTTCTCAAAAAGGGTTTCTTCACCCCGGGAAGTGAAATAAATACCATTTGGAGGCATTTAATGTTCGAGCAAAAACGGCTGATTTTCGACAAAAGAGATAACACCCCCCCATTACGTCATGCTTCAGAAATGTGGAAAATGGTCCGTTTTCAAATGTTTTATTTTTGAACGTCAGTTCACATTTGTAGGTGGATCATCAGTGTTAGAGCTAAAATTAGCATGTTTAAAGTGATTTTCATGCTTCCAGGGGCCCAAAACACAAGATTTATGGAATGGTTAAAAGTGCATGAAAATGGCCAATTTACTCACTCTGAGTTCTCAAAAAGGGTTTCTTCACCCCGGGAAGTTAATTAAATACCATTTGGAGGCATTTAATGTTCGAGCAAAAACGGCTGATTTTCGACAAAAGAGATAACACCCCCCCATTACGTCATGCTTCAGAAATGTGGAAAATGGTCCGTTTTAAATTTTTTTATTTTTGAACGTCAGTTCACATTTGTAGGTGGATCATCAGTGTTAGAGCTAAAATTAGCATGTTTAAAGTGATTTTCATGCTTCCAGGGGCTCGGGAAGTGAAATAAATACCATTTGGAGGCATTTAATGTTCGAGCAAAAACGGCTGATTTTTGACAAAAGAGATAACACCCCCCCCATTACGTCATGCTTCAGAAATGTGGAAAATGGTCCGTTTTCAAATGTTTTATTTTTGAACGTCAGTTCACATTTGTAGGTGGATCATCAGTGTTAGAGCTAAAATTAGCATGTTTAAAGTGATTTTCATGCTTCCAGGGGCTCGGGAAGTTAATTAAATACCATTTGGAGGCATTTAATGTTCGAGCAAAAACGGCTGATTTTCGACAAAAGAGATAACACCCCCCCATTACGTCATGCTTCAGAAATGTGGAAAATGGTCCGTTTTCAAATGTTTTATTTTTGAACGTCAGTTCACATTTGTAGGTGGATCATCAGTGTTAGAGCTAAAATTAGCATGTTTAAAGTGATTTTCATGCTTCCAGGGGCTCGGGAAGTGAAATAAATACCATTTGGAGGCATTTAATGTTCGAGCAAAAACGGCTGATTTTCGACAAAAGAGATAACACCCCCCCATTACGTCATGCTTCAGAAATGTGGAAAATGGTCCGTTTTCAAATGTTTTATTTTTGAACGTCAGTTCACATTTGTAGGTGGATCATCAGTGTTAGAGCTAAAATTAGCATGTTTAAAGTGATTTTCATGCTTCCAGGGGCTCGGGAAGTTAATTAAATACCATTTGGAGGCATTTAATGTTCGAGCAAAAACGGCTGATTTTCGACAAAAGAGATAACACCCCCCCATTACGTCATGCTTCAGAAATGTGGAAAATGGTCCGTTTTCAAATGTTTTATTTTTGAACGTCAGTTCACATTTGTAGGTGGATCATCAGTGCTAGAGCTAAAATTAGCATGTTTAAAGTGATTTTCATGCTTCCAGGGGCCCAAAACACAAGATTTATGGAATGGTTAAAAGTGCATGAAAATGGCCAATTTACTCACTCTGAGTTCTCAAAAAGGGTTTCTTCACCCCGGGAAGTTAATTAAATACCATTTGGAGGCATTTAATGTTCGAGCAAAAACGGCTGATTTTCGACAAAAGAGATAACACCCCCCAATTACGTCATGCTTCAGAAATGTGGAAAATGGTCCGTTTTCAAATGTTTTATTTTTGAACGTCAGTTCACATTTGTAGGTGGATCATCAGTGTTAGAGCTAAAATTAGCATGTTTAAAGTGATTTTCATGCTTCCAGGGGCCCAAAACACAAGATTTATGGAATGGTTAAAAGTGCATGAAAATGGCCAATTTACTCACTCTGAGTTCTCAAAAAGGGTTTCTTCACCCCGGGAAGTTAATTAAATACCATTTGGAGGCATTTAATGTTCGAGCAAAAACGGCTGATTTTCGACAAAAGAGATAACACCCCCCCATTACGTCATGCTTCAGAAATGTGGAAAATGGTCCGTTTTCAAATGTTTTATTTTTGAACGTCAGTTCACATTTGTAGGTGGATCATCAGTGTTAGAGCTAAAATTAGCATGTTTAAAGTGATTTTCATGCTTCCAGGGGCTCGGGAAGTTAATTAAATACCATTTGGAGGCATTTAATGTTCGAGCAAAAACGGCTGATTTTCGACAAAAGAGATAACACCCCCCCATTACGTCATGCTTCAGAAATGTGGAAAATGGTCCGTTTTCAAATGTTTTATTTTTGAACGTCAGTTCACATTTGTAGGTGGATCATCAGTGTTAGAGCTAAAATTAGCATGTTTAAAGTGATTTTCATGCTTCCAGGGGCTCGGGAAGTTAATTAAATACCATTTGGAGGCATTTAATGTTCGAGCAAAAACGGCTGATTTTCGACAAAAGAGATAACACCCCCCCATTACGTCATGCTTCAGAAATGTGGAAAATGGTCCGTTTTCAAATGTTTTATTTTTGAACGTCAGTTCACATTTGTAGGTGGATCATCAGTGTTAGAGCTAAAATTAGCATGTTTAAAGTGATTTTCATGCTTCCAGGGGCCCAAAACACAAGATTAATTGAATGGTTAAAAGTGCATGAAAATGGCCAATTTACTCACTCTGAGTTCTCAAAAAGGGTTTCTTCACCCCGGGAAGTGAAATAAATACCATTTGGAGGCATTTAATGTTCGAGCAAAAACGGCTGATTTTCGACAAAAGAGATAACACCCCCCCATTACGTCATGCTTCAGAAATGTGGAAAATGGTCCGTTTTCAAATGTTTTATTTTTGAACGTCAGTTCACATTTGTAGGTGGATCATCAGTGTTTGAGCTAAAATTAGCATGTTTAAAGTGATTTTCATGCTTCCAGGGGCCCAAAACACAAGATTTATGGAATGGTTAAAAGTGCATGAAAATGGCCAATTTACTCACTCTGAGTTCTCAAAAAGGGTTTCTTCACCCCGGGAAGTTAATTAAATACCATTTGGAGGCATTTAATGTTCGAGCAAAAACGGCTGATTTTCGACAAAAGAGATAACACCCCCCCATTACGTCATGCTTCAGAAATGTGGAAAATGGTCCGTTTTCAAATGTTTTATTTTTGAACGTCAGTTCACATTTGTAGGTGGATCATCAGTGTTAGAGCTAAAATTAGCATGTTTAAAGTGATTTTCATGCTTCCAGGGGCTCGGGAAGTGAAATAAATACCATTTGGAGGCATTTATTGTTCGAGCAAAAACGGCTGATTTTCGACAAAAGAGATAACACCCCCCCCATTACGTCATGCTTCAGAAATGTGGAAAATGGTCCGTTTTCAAATGTTTTATTTTTGAACGTCAGTTCACATTTGTAGGTGGATCATCAGTGTTAGAGCTAAAATTAGCATGTTTAAAGTGATTTTCATGCTTCCAGGGGCTCGGGAAGTTAATCAAATACCATTTGGAGGCATTTAATGTTCGAGCAAAAACGGCTGATTTTCGACAAAAGAGATAACACCCCCCCATTACGTCATGCTTCAGAAATGTGGAAAATGGTCCGTTTTCAAATGTTTTATTTTTGAACGTCAGTTCACATTTGTAGGTGGATCATCAGTGTTAGAGCTAAAATTAGCATGTTTAAAGTGATTTTCATGCTTCCAGGGGCCCAAAACACAAGATTTATGGAATGGTTAAAAGTGCATGAAAATGGCCAATTTACTCACTCTGAGTTCTCAAAAAGGGTTTCTTCACCCCGGGAAGTTAATTAAATACCATTTGGAGGCATTTAATGTTCGAGCAAAAACGGCTGATTTTCGACAAAAGAGATAACACCCCCCCATTACGTCATGCTTCAGAAATGTGGAAAATGGTCCGTTTTCAAATGTTTTATTTTTGAACGTCAGTTCACATTTGTAGGTGGATCATCAGTGTTAGAGCTAAAATTAGCATGTTTAAAGTGATTTTCATGCTTCCAGGGGCTCGGGAAGTGAAATAAATACCATTTGGAGGCATTTAATGTTCGAGCAAAAACGGCTGATTTTCGACAAAAGAGATAACACCCCCCCATTACGTCATGCTTCAGAAATGTGGAAAATGGTCCGTTTTCAAATGTTTTATTTTTGAACGTCAGTTCACATTTGTAGGTGGATCATCAGTGTTAGAGCTAAAATTAGCATGTTTAAAGTGATTTTCATGCTTCCAGGGGCCCAAAACACAAGATTTATGGAATGGTTAAAAGTGCATGAAAATGGCCAATTTACTCACTCTGAGTTCTCAAAAAGGGTTTCTTCACCCCGGGAAGTTAATTAAATACCATTTGGAGGCATTTAATGTTCGAGCAAAAACGGCTGATTTTCGACAAAAGAGATAACACCCCCCCATTACGTCATGCTTCAGAAATGTGGAAAATGGTCCGTTTTCAAATGTTTTATTTTTGAACGTCAGTTCACATTTGTAGGTGGATCATCAGTGTTAGAGCTAAAATTAGCATGTTTAAAGTGATTTTCATGCTTCCAGGGGCTCGGGAAGTGAAATAAATACCATTTGGAGGCATTTAATGTTCGAGCAAAAGCGGCTGATTTTCGACAAAAGAGATAACACCCCCCCATTACGTCATGCTTCAGAAATGTGGAAAATGGTCCGTTTTCAAATGTTTTATTTTTGAACGTCAGTTCACATTTGTAGGTGGATCATCAGTGTTAGAGCTAAAATTAGCATGTTTAAAGTGATTTTCATGCTTCCAGGGGCTCGGGAAGTTAATTAAATACCATTTGGAGGCATTTAATGTTCGAGCAAAAACGGCTGATTTTCGACAAAAGAGATAACACCCCCCCATTACGTCATGCTTCAGAAATGTGGAAAATGGTCCGTTTTCAAATGTTTTATTTTTGAACGTCAGTTCACATTTGTAGGTGGATCATCAGTGTTAGAGCTAAAATTAGCATGTTTAAAGTGATTTTCATGCTTCCAGGGGCCCAAAACACAAGATTTATGGAATGGTTAAAAGTGCATGAAAATGGCCAATTTACTCACTCTGAGTTCTCAAAAAGGGTTTCTTCACCCCGGGAAGTTAATTAAATACCATTTGGAGGCATTTAATGTTCGAGCAAAAACGGCTGATTTTCGACAAAAGAGATAACACCCCCCCATTACGTCATGCTTCAGAAATGTGAAAAATGGTCCGTTTTCAAATGTTTTATTTTTGAACGTCAGTTCACATTTGTAGGTGGATCATCAGTGTTAGAGCTAAAATTAGCATGTTTAAAGTGATTTTCATGCTTCCAGGGGCTCGGGAAGTGAAATAAATACCATTTGGAGGCATTTAATATTCGAGCAAAAACAACTGATTTTCGACAAAAGAGATAACACCCCCCATTACGTCATGCTTCAGAAATGTGGAAAATGGTCCGTTTTCAAATGTTTTATTTTTGAATGTCAGTTCACATTTGTAGGTGGATCATCAGTGTTAGAGCTAAAATTAGCATGTTTAAAGTGATTTTCATGCTTCCAGGGGCTCGGGAAGTTAATTAAATACCATTTGGAGGCATTTAATGTTCGAGCAAAAACGGCTGATTTTCGACAAAAGAGATAACACCCCCCCATTACGTCATGCTTCAGAAATGTGGAAAATGGTCCGTTTTCAAATGTTTTATTTTTGAACGTCAGTTCACATTTGTAGGTGGATCATCAGTGTTAGAGCTAAAATTAGCATGTTTAAAGTGATTTTCATGCTTCCAGGGGCCCAAAACACAAGATTTATGGAATGGTTAAAAGTGCATGAAAATGGCCAATTTACTCACTCTGAGTTCTCAAAAAGGGTTTCTTCACCCCGGGAAGTTAATTAAATACCATTTGGAGGCATTTAATGTTCGAGCAAAAACGGCTGATTTTCGACAAAAGAGATAACACCCCCCCATTACGTCATGCTTCAGAAATGTGGAAAATGGTCCGTTTTCAAATGTTTTATTTTTGAACGTCAGTTCACATTTGTAGGTGGATCATCAGTGTTAGAGCTAAAATTAGCATGTTTAAAGTGATTTTCATGCTTCCAGGGGCCCAAAACACAAGATTTATGGAATGGTTAAAAGTGCATGAAAATGGCCAATTTACTCACTCTGAGTTCTCAAAAAGGGTTTCTTCACCCCGGGAAGTTAATTAAATACCATTTGGAGGCATTTAATGTTCGAGCAAAAACGGCTGATTTTCGACAAAAGAGATAACACCCCCCCATTACGTCATGCTTCAGAAATGTGGAAAATGGTCCGTTTTCAAATGTTTTATTTTTGAACGTCAGTTCACATTTGTAGGTGGATCATCAGTGTTAGAGCTAAAATTAGCATGTTTAAAGTGATTTTCATGCTTCCAGGGGCTCGGGAAGTGAAATAAATACCATTTGGAGGCATTTAATGTTCGAGCAAAAACGGCTGATTTTCGACAAAAGAGATAACACCCCCCCATTACGTCATGCTTCAGAAATGTGGAAAATGGTCCGTTTTCAAATGTTTTATTTTTGAACGTCAGTTCACATTTGTAGGTGGATCATCAGTGATAGAGCTAAAATTAGCATGTTTAAAGTGATTTTCATGCTTCCAGGGGCCCAAAACACAAGATTTATGGAATGGTTAAAAGTGCATGAAAATGGCCAATTTACTCACTCTGAGTTCTCAAAAAGGGTTTCTTCACCCCGGGAAGTTAATTAAATACCATTTGGAGGCATTTAATGTTCGAGCAAAAACGGCTGATTTTCGACAAAAGAGATAACACCCCCCCATTACGTCATGCTTCAGAAATGTGGAAAATGGTCCGTTTTCAAATGTTTTATTTTTGAACGTCAGTTCACATTTGTAGGTGGATCATCAGTGTTAGAGCTAAAATTAGCATGTTTAAAGTGATTTTCATGCTTCCAGGGGCTCGGGAAGTGAAATAAATACCATTTGGAGGCATTTAATGTTCGAGCAAAAACGGCTGATTTTCGACAAAAGAGATAACACCCCCCCATTACGTCATGCTTCAGAAATGTGGAAAATGGTCCGTTTTCAAATGTTTTATTTTTGAACGTCAGTTCACATTTGTAGGTGGATCATCAGTGTTAGAGCTAAAATTAGCATGTTTAAAGTGATTTTCATGCTTCCAGGGGCTCGGGAAGTTAATTAAATACCATTTGGAGGCATTTAATGTTCGAGCAAAAACGGCTGATTTTCGACAAAAGAGATAACACCCCCCATTACGTCATGCTTCAGAAATGTGGAAAATGGTCCGTTTTCAAATGTTTTATTTTTGAACGTCAGTTCACATTTGTAGGTGGATCATCAGTGTTAGAGCTAACATTAGCATGTTTAAAGTGATTTTCATGCTTCCAGGGGCCCAAAACACAAGATTTATGGAATGGTTAAAAGTGCATGAAAATGGCCAATTTACTCACTCTGAGTTCTCAAAAAGGGTTTCTTCACCCCGGGAAGTTAATTAAATACCATTTGGAGGCATTTAATGTTCGAGCAAAAACGGCTGATTTTCGACAAAAGAGATAACACCCCCCCATTACGTCATGCTTCAGAAATGTGGAAAATGGTCCGTTTTCAAATGTTTTATTTTTGAACGTCAGTTCACATTTGTAGGTGGATCATCAGTGTTAGAGCTAAAATTAGCATGTTTAAAGTGATTTTCATGCTTCCAGGGGCTCGGGAAGTGAAATAAATACCATTTGGAGGCATTTAATGTTCGAGCAAAAACAACTGATTTTCGACAAAAGAGATAACACCCCCCCATTACGTCATGCTTCAGAAATGTGGAAAATGGTCCGTTTTCAAATGTTTTATTTTTGAACGTCAGTTCACATTTGTAGGTGGATCATCAGTGTTAGAGCTAAAATTAGCATGTTTAAAGTGATTTTCATGCTTCCAGGGGCTCGGGAAGTTAATTAAATACCATTTGGAGGCATTTAATGTTCGAGCAAAAACGGCTGATTTTCGACAAAAGAGATAACACCCCCCCATTACGTCATGCTTCAGAAATGTGGAAAATGGTCCGTTTTCAAATGTTTTATTTTTGAACGTCAGTTCACATTTGTAGGTGGATCATCAGTGTTAGAGCTAAAATTAGCATGTTTAAAGTGATTTTCATGCTTCCAGGGGCCCAAAACACAAGATTTATGGAATGGTTAAAAGTGCATGAAAATGGCCAATTTACTCACTCTGAGTTCTCAAAAAGGGTTTCTTCACCCCGGGAAGTTAATTAAATACCATTTGGAGGCATTTAATGTTCGAGCAAAAACGGCTGATTTTCGACAAAAGAGATAACACCCCCCCATTACGTCATGCTTCAGAAATGTGGAAAATGGTCCGTTTTCAAATGTTTTATTTTTGAACGTCAGTTCACATTTGTAGGTGGATCATCAGTGTTAGAGCTAAAATTAGCATGTTTAAAGTGATTTTCATGCTTCCAGGGGCCCAAAACACAAGATTTATGGAATGGTTAAAAGTGCATGAAAATGGCCAATTTACTCACTCTGAGTTCTCAAAAAGGGTTTCTTCACCCCGGGAAGTTAATTAAATACCATTTGGAGGCATTTAATGTTCGAGCAAAAACGGCTGATTTTCGACAAAAGAGATAACACCCCCCCATTACGTCATGCTTCAGAAATGTGGAAAATGGTCCGTTTTCAAATGTTTTATTTTTGAACGTCAGTTCACATTTGTAGGTGGATCATCAGTGTTAGAGCTAAAATTAGCATGTTTAAAGTGATTTTCATGCTTCCAGGGGCTCGGGAAGTTAATTAAATACCATTTGGAGGCATTTAATGTTCGAGCAAAAACGGCTGATTTTCGACAAAAGAGATAACACCCCCCCATTACGTCATGCTTCAGAAATGTGGAAAATGGTCCGTTTTCAAATGTTTTATTTTTGAACGTCAGTTCACATTTTTAGGTGGATCATCAGTGTTAGAGCTAAAATTAGCATGTTTAAAGTGATTTTCATGCTTCCAGGGGCTCGGGAAGTTAATTAAATAACATTTGGAGGCATTTAATGTTCGAGCAAAAACGGCTGATTTTCGACAAAAGAGATAACACCCCCCCCCATTACGTCATGCTTCAGAAATGTGGAAAATGGTCCGTTTTCAAATGTTTTATTTTTGAACGTCAGTTCACATTTGTAGGTGGATCATCAGTGTTAGAGCTAAAATTAGCATGTTTAAAGGGATTTTCATGCTTCCAGGGGCCCAAAACACAAGATTAATGGAATGGTTAAAAGTGCATGAAAATGGCCAATTTACTCACTCTGAGTTCTCAAAAAGGGTTTCTTCACCCCGGGAAGTGAAATAAATACCATTTGGAGGCATTTAATGTTCGAGCAAAAACGGCTGATTTTCGACAAAAGAAATAACACCCCCCCATTACGTCATGCTTCAGAAATGTGGAAAATGGTCCGTTTTCAAATGTTTTATTTTTGAACGTCAGTTCACATTTGTAGGTGGATCATCAGTGTTAGAGCTAAAATTAGCACGTTTAAAGTGATTTTCATGCTTCCAGGGGCCCAAAACACAAGATTTATGGAATGGTTAAAAGTGCATGAAAATGGCCAATTTACTCATTCTGAGTTCTCAAAAAGGGTTTCTTCACCCCGGGAAGTTAATTAAATACCATTTGGAGGCATTTAATGTTCGAGCAAAAACGGCTGATTTTCGACAAAAGAGATAACACCCCCCCATTACGTCATGCTTCAGAAATGTGGAAAATGGTCCGTTTTCAAATGTTTTATTTTTGAACGTCAGTTCACATTTGTAGGTGGATCATCAGTGTTAGAGCTAAAATTAGCATGTTTAAAGTGATTTTCATGCTTCCAGGGGCTCGGGAAGTGAAATAAATACCATTTGGAGGCATTTAATGTTCGAGCAAAAACGGCTGATTTTCGACAAAAGAGATAACACCCCCCCATTACGTCATGCTTCAGAAATGTGGAAAATGGTTCGTTTTCAAATGTTTTATTTTTGAACGTCAGTTCACATTTGTAGGTGGATCATCAGTGTTAGAGCTAAAATTAGCATGTTTAAAGTGATTTTCATGCTTCCAGGGGCTCGGGAAGTGAAATAAATACCATTTGGAGGCATTTAATGTTCGAGCAAAAACAGCTGATTTTCGACAAAAGAGATAACACCCCCCCATTACGTCATGCTTCAGAAATGTGGAAAATGGTCCGTTTTCAAATGTTTTATTTTTGAACGTCAGTTCACATTTGTAGGTGGATCATCAGTGTTAGAGCTAAAATTAGCATGTTTAAAGTGATTTTCATGCTTCCAGGGGCCCAAAACACAAGATTTATGGAATGGTTAAAAGTGCATGAAAATGGCCAATTTACTCACTCTGAGTTCTCAAAAAGGGTTTCTTCACCCCGGGAAGTTAATTAAATACCATTTGGAGGCATTTAATGTTCGAGCAAAAACGGATGATTTTCGACAAAAGAGATAACACCCCCCCATTACGTCATGCTTCAGAAATGTGGAAAATGGTCCGTTTTCAAATGTTTTATTTTTGAACGTCAGTTCACATTTTTAGGTGGATCATCAGTGTTAGAGCTAAAATTTGCATGTTTAAAGTGATTTTCATGCTTCCAGGGGCTCGGGAAGTGAAATAAATACCATTTGGAGGCATTTAATGTTCGAGCAAAAACGGCTGATTTTCGACAAAAGAGATAACACCCCCCCATTACGTCATGCTTCAGAAATGTGGAAAATGGTCCGTTTTCAAATGTTTTATTTTTGAACGTCAGTTCACATTTGTAGGTGGATCATCAGTGTTAGAGCTAAAATTAGCATGTTTAAAGTGATTTTCATGCTTCCAGGGGCTCGCGAAGTTAATTGAATACCATTTGGAGGCATTTAATGTTCGAGCAAAAACGGCTGATTTTCGACAAAAGAGATAACACCCCCCCATTACGTCATGCTTCAGAAATGTGGAAAATGGTCCGTTTTCAAATGTTTTATTTTTGAACGTCAGTTCACATTTGTAGGTGGATCATCAGTGTTAGAGCTAAAATTAGCATGTTTAAAGTGATTTTCATGCTTCCAGGGGCCCAAAACACAAGATTTATGGAATGGTTAAAAGTGCATGAAAATGGCCAATTTACTCACTCTGAGTTCTCAAAAAAGTATTTCTTCACCCCGGGAAGTTAATTAAATACCATTTGGAGGCATTTAATGTTCGAGCAAAAACGGCTGATTTTCGACAAAAGAGATAACACCCTCCCATTACGTCATGCTTCAGAAATGTGGAAAATGGTCAGTTTTCAAATGTTTTATTTTTGAACGTCAGTTCACATTTGTAGGTGGATCATCAGTGTTAGAGCTAAAATTAGCATGTTTAAAGTGATTTTCATGCTTCCAGGGGCCCAAAACACAAGATTTATGGAATGGTTAAAAGTGCATGAAAATGGCCAATTTACTCACTCTGAGTTCTCAAAAAGGGTTTCTTCACCCTGGGAAGTTAATTAAATACCATTTGGAGGCATTTAATGTTCGAGCAAAAACGGCTGATTTTCGACAAAAGAGATAACACCCCCCCATTACGTCATGCTTCAGAAATGTGGAAAATGGTCCGTTTTCAAATGTTTTATTTTTGAACGTCAGTTCACATTTGTAGGTGGATCATCAGTGTTAGAGCTAAAATTAGCATGTTTAAAGTGATTTTCATGCTTCCAGGGGCTCGGGAAGTTAATTAAATACCATTTGGAGGCATTTAATGTTCGAGCAAAAACGGCTGATTTTCGACAAAAGAGATAACACCCCCCCATTACGTCATGCTTCAGAAATGTGGAAAATGGTCCGTTTTCAAATGTTTTATTTTTGAACGTCAGTTCACATTTGTAGGTGGATCATCAGTGTTAGAGCTAAAATTAGCATGTTTAAAGTGATTTTCATGCTTCCAGGGGCTCGGGAAGTTAATTAAATACCATTTGGAGGCATTTAATGTTCGAGCAAAAACGGCTGATTTTCGACAAAAGAGATAACACCCCCCCATTACGTCATGCTTCAGAAATGTGGAAAATGGTGCGTTTTCAAATGTTTTATTTTTGAACGTCAGTTCACATTTGTAGGTGGATCATCAGTGTTAGAGCTAAAATTAGCATGTTTAAAGTGATTTTCATGCTTCCAGGGGCTCGGGAAGTTAATTAAATACCATTTGGAGGCATTTAATGTTCGAGCAAAAACGGCTGATTTTCGACAAAAGAGATAACACCCCCCCATTACGTCATGCTTCAGAAATGTGGAAAATGGTCCGTTTTCAAATGTTTTATTTTTGAACGTCAGTTCACATTTGTAGGTGGATCATCAGTGCTAGAGCTAAAATTAGCATGTTTAAAGTGATTTTCATGCTTCCAGGGGCCCAAAACACAAGATTTATGGAATGGTTAAAAGTGCATGAAAATGGCCAATTTACTCACTCTGAGTTCTCAAAAAGGGTTTCTTCACCCCGGGAAGTTAATTAAATACCATTTGGAGGCATTTAATGTTCGAGCAAAAACGGCTGATTTTCGACAAAAGAGATAACACCCCCCAATTACGTCATGCTTCAGAAATGTGGAAAATGGTCCGTTTTCAAATGTTTTATTTTTGAACGTCAGTTCACATTTGTAGGTGGATCATCAGTGTTAGAGCTAAAATTAGCATGTTTAAAGTGATTTTCATGCTTCCAGGGGCCCAAAACACAAGATTTATGGAATGGTTAAAAGTGCATGAAAATGGCCAATTTACTCACTCTGAGTTCTCAAAAAGGGTTTCTTCACCCCGGGAAGTTAATTAAATACCATTTGGAGGCATTTAATGTTCGAGCAAAAACGGCTGATTTTCGACAAAAGAGATAACACCCCCCCATTACGTCATGCTTCAGAAATGTGGAAAATGGTCCGTTTTCAAATGTTTTATTTTTGAACGTCAGTTCACATTTGTAGGTGGATCATCAGTGTTAGAGCTAAAATTAGCATGTTTAAAGTGATTTTCATGCTTCCAGGGGCTCGGGAAGTTAATTAAATACCATTTGGAGGCATTTAATGTTCGAGCAAAAACGGCTGATTTTCGACAAAAGAGATAACACCCCCCCATTACGTCATGCTTCAGAAATGTGGAAAATGGTCCGTTTTCAAATGTTTTATTTTTGAACGTCAGTTCACATTTGTAGGTGGATCATCAGTGTTAGAGCTAAAATTAGCATGTTTAAAGTGATTTTCATGCTTCCAGGGGCTCGGGAAGTTAATTAAATACCATTTGGAGGCATTTAATGTTCGAGCAAAAACGGCTGATTTTCGACAAAAGAGATAACACCCCCCCATTACGTCATGCTTCAGAAATGTGGAAAATGGTCCGTTTTCAAATGTTTTATTTTTGAACGTCAGTTCACATTTGTAGGTGGATCATCAGTGTTAGAGCTAAAATTAGCATGTTTAAAGTGATTTTCATGCTTCCAGGGGCCCAAAACACAAGATTAATTGAATGGTTAAAAGTGCATGAAAATGGCCAATTTACTCACTCTGAGTTCTCAAAAAGGGTTTCTTCACCCCGGGAAGTGAAATAAATACCATTTGGAGGCATTTAATGTTCGAGCAAAAACGGCTGATTTTCGACAAAAGAGATAACACCCCCCCATTACGTCATGCTTCAGAAATGTGGAAAATGGTCCGTTTTCAAATGTTTTATTTTTGAACGTCAGTTCACATTTGTAGGTGGATCATCAGTGTTTGAGCTAAAATTAGCATGTTTAAAGTGATTTTCATGCTTCCAGGGGCCCAAAACACAAGATTTATGGAATGGTTAAAAGTGCATGAAAATGGCCAATTTACTCACTCTGAGTTCTCAAAAAGGGTTTCTTCACCCCGGGAAGTTAATTAAATACCATTTGGAGGCATTTAATGTTCGAGCAAAAACGGCTGATTTTCGACAAAAGAGATAACACCCCCCCATTACGTCATGCTTCAGAAATGTGGAAAATGGTCCGTTTTCAAATGTTTTATTTTTGAACGTCAGTTCACATTTGTAGGTGGATCATCAGTGTTAGAGCTAAAATTAGCATGTTTAAAGTGATTTTCATGCTTCCAGGGGCTCGGGAAGTGAAATAAATACCATTTGGAGGCATTTATTGTTCGAGCAAAAACGGCTGATTTTCGACAAAAGAGATAACACCCCCCCCATTACGTCATGCTTCAGAAATGTGGAAAATGGTCCGTTTTCAAATGTTTTATTTTTGAACGTCAGTTCACATTTGTAGGTGGATCATCAGTGTTAGAGCTAAAATTAGCATGTTTAAAGTGATTTTCATGCTTCCAGGGGCTCGGGAAGTTAATCAAATACCATTTGGAGGCATTTAATGTTCGAGCAAAAACGGCTGATTTTCGACAAAAGAGATAACACCCCCCCATTACGTCATGCTTCAGAAATGTGGAAAATGGTCCGTTTTCAAATGTTTTATTTTTGAACGTCAGTTCACATTTGTAGGTGGATCATCAGTGTTAGAGCTAAAATTAGCATGTTTAAAGTGATTTTCATGCTTCCAGGGGCCCAAAACACAAGATTTATGGAATGGTTAAAAGTGCATGAAAATGGCCAATTTACTCACTCTGAGTTCTCAAAAAGGGTTTCTTCACCCCGGGAAGTTAATTAAATACCATTTGGAGGCATTTAATGTTCGAGCAAAAACGGCTGATTTTCGACAAAAGAGATAACACCCCCCCATTACGTCATGCTTCAGAAATGTGGAAAATGGTCCGTTTTCAAATGTTTTATTTTTGAACGTCAGTTCACATTTGTAGGTGGATCATCAGTGTTAGAGCTAAAATTAGCATGTTTAAAGTGATTTTCATGCTTCCAGGGGCTCGGGAAGTTAATTAAATACCATTTGGAGGCATTTAATGTTCGAGCAAAAACGGCTGATTTTCGACAAAAGAGATAACACCCCCCCATTACGTCATGCTTCAGAAATGTGGAAAATGGTCCGTTTTCAAATGTTTTATTTTTGAACGTCAGTTCACATTTGTAGGTGGATCATCAGTGTTAGAGCTAAAATTAGCATGTTTAAAGTGATTTTCATGCTTCCAGGGGCTCGGGAAGTTAATTAAATACCATTTGGAGGCATTTAATGTTCGAGCAAAAACGGCTGATTTTCGACAAAAGAGATAACACCCCCCCATTACGTCATGCTTCAGAAATGTGGAAAATGGTGCGTTTTCAAATGTTTTATTTTTGAACGTCAGTTCACATTTGTAGGTGGATCATCAGTGTTAGAGCTAAAATTAGCATGTTTAAAGTGATTTTCATGCTTCCAGGGGCTCGGGAAGTTAATTAAATACCATTTGGAGGCATTTAATGTTCGAGCAAAAACGGCTGATTTTCGACAAAAGAGATAACACCCCCCCATTACGTCATGCTTCAGAAATGTGGAAAATGGTCCGTTTTCAAATGTTTTATTTTTGAACGTCAGTTCACATTTGTAGGTGGATCATCAGTGCTAGAGCTAAAATTAGCATGTTTAAAGTGATTTTCATGCTTCCAGGGGCCCAAAACACAAGATTTATGGAATGGTTAAAAGTGCATGAAAATGGCCAATTTACTCACTCTGAGTTCTCAAAAAGGGTTTCTTCACCCCGGGAAGTTAATTAAATACCATTTGGAGGCATTTAATGTTCGAGCAAAAACGGCTGATTTTCGACAAAAGAGATAACACCCCCCAATTACGTCATGCTTCAGAAATGTGGAAAATGGTCCGTTTTCAAATGTTTTATTTTTGAACGTCAGTTCACATTTGTAGGTGGATCATCAGTGTTAGAGCTAAAATTAGCATGTTTAAAGTGATTTTCATGCTTCCAGGGGCCCAAAACACAAGATTTATGGAATGGTTAAAAGTGCATGAAAATGGCCAATTTACTCACTCTGAGTTCTCAAAAAGGGTTTCTTCACCCCGGGAAGTTAATTAAATACCATTTGGAGGCATTTAATGTTCGAGCAAAAACGGCTGATTTTCGACAAAAGAGATAACACCCCCCCATTACGTCATGCTTCAGAAATGTGGAAAATGGTCCGTTTTCAAATGTTTTATTTTTGAACGTCAGTTCACATTTGTAGGTGGATCATCAGTGTTAGAGCTAAAATTAGCATGTTTAAAGTGATTTTCATGCTTCCAGGGGCTCGGGAAGTTAATTAAATACCATTTGGAGGCATTTAATGTTCGAGCAAAAACGGCTGATTTTCGACAAAAGAGATAACACCCCCCCATTACGTCATGCTTCAGAAATGTGGAAAATGGTCCGTTTTCAAATGTTTTATTTTTGAACGTCAGTTCACATTTGTAGGTGGATCATCAGTGTTAGAGCTAAAATTAGCATGTTTAAAGTGATTTTCATGCTTCCAGGGGCTCGGGAAGTTAATTAAATACCATTTGGAGGCATTTAATGTTCGAGCAAAAACGGCTGATTTTCGACAAAAGAGATAACACCCCCCCATTACGTCATGCTTCAGAAATGTGGAAAATGGTCCGTTTTCAAATGTTTTATTTTTGAACGTCAGTTCACATTTGTAGGTGGATCATCAGTGTTAGAGCTAAAATTAGCATGTTTAAAGTGATTTTCATGCTTCCAGGGGCCCAAAACACAAGATTAATTGAATGGTTAAAAGTGCATGAAAATGGCCAATTTACTCACTCTGAGTTCTCAAAAAGGGTTTCTTCACCCCGGGAAGTGAAATAAATACCATTTGGAGGCATTTAATGTTCGAGCAAAAACGGCTGATTTTCGACAAAAGAGATAACACCCCCCCATTACGTCATGCTTCAGAAATGTGGAAAATGGTCCGTTTTCAAATGTTTTATTTTTGAACGTCAGTTCACATTTGTAGGTGGATCATCAGTGTTTGAGCTAAAATTAGCATGTTTAAAGTGATTTTCATGCTTCCAGGGGCCCAAAACACAAGATTTATGGAATGGTTAAAAGTGCATGAAAATGGCCAATTTACTCACTCTGAGTTCTCAAAAAGGGTTTCTTCACCCCGGGAAGTTAATTAAATACCATTTGGAGGCATTTAATGTTCGAGCAAAAACGGCTGATTTTCGACAAAAGAGATAACACCCCCCCATTACGTCATGCTTCAGAAATGTGGAAAATGGTCCGTTTTCAAATGTTTTATTTTTGAACGTCAGTTCACATTTGTAGGTGGATCATCAGTGTTAGAGCTAAAATTAGCATGTTTAAAGTGATTTTCATGCTTCCAGGGGCTCGGGAAGTGAAATAAATACCATTTGGAGGCATTTATTGTTCGAGCAAAAACGGCTGATTTTCGACAAAAGAGATAACACCCCCCCCATTACGTCATGCTTCAGAAATGTGGAAAATGGTCCGTTTTCAAATGTTTTATTTTTGAACGTCAGTTCACATTTGTAGGTGGATCATCAGTGTTAGAGCTAAAATTAGCATGTTTAAAGTGATTTTCATGCTTCCAGGGGCTCGGGAAGTTAATCAAATACCATTTGGAGGCATTTAATGTTCGAGCAAAAACGGCTGATTTTCGACAAAAGAGATAACACCCCCCCATTACGTCATGCTTCAGAAATGTGGAAAATGGTCCGTTTTCAAATGTTTTATTTTTGAACGTCAGTTCACATTTGTAGGTGGATCATCAGTGTTAGAGCTAAAATTAGCATGTTTAAAGTGATTTTCATGCTTCCAGGGGCCCAAAACACAAGATTTATGGAATGGTTAAAAGTGCATGAAAATGGCCAATTTACTCACTCTGAGTTCTCAAAAAGGGTTTCTTCACCCCGGGAAGTTAATTAAATACCATTTGGAGGCATTTAATGTTCGAGCAAAAACGGCTGATTTTCGACAAAAGAGATAACACCCCCCCATTACGTCATGCTTCAGAAATGTGGAAAATGGTCCGTTTTCAAATGTTTTATTTTTGAACGTCAGTTCACATTTGTAGGTGGATCATCAGTGTTAGAGCTAAAATTAGCATGTTTAAAGTGATTTTCATGCTTCCAGGGGCTCGGGAAGTGAAATAAATACCATTTGGAGGCATTTAATGTTCGAGCAAAAACGGCTGATTTTCGACAAAAGAGATAACACCCCCCCATTACGTCATGCTTCAGAAATGTGGAAAATGGTCCGTTTTCAAATGTTTTATTTTTGAACGTCAGTTCACATTTGTAGGTGGATCATCAGTGTTAGAGCTAAAATTAGCATGTTTAAAGTGATTTTCATGCTTCCAGGGGCCCAAAACACAAGATTTATGGAATGGTTAAAAGTGCATGAAAATGGCCAATTTACTCACTCTGAGTTCTCAAAAAGGGTTTCTTCACCCCGGGAAGTTAATTAAATACCATTTGGAGGCATTTAATGTTCGAGCAAAAACGGCTGATTTTCGACAAAAGAGATAACACCCCCCCATTACGTCATGCTTCAGAAATGTGGAAAATGGTCCGTTTTCAAATGTTTTATTTTTGAACGTCAGTTCACATTTGTAGGTGGATCATCAGTGTTAGAGCTAAAATTAGCATGTTTAAAGTGATTTTCATGCTTCCAGGGGCTCGGGAAGTGAAATAAATACCATTTGGAGGCATTTAATGTTCGAGCAAAAACGGCTGATTTTCGACAAAAGAGATAACACCCCCCCATTACGTCATGCTTCAGAAATGTGGAAAATGGTCCGTTTTCAAATGTTTTATTTTTGAACGTCAGTTCACATTTGTAGGTGGATCATCAGTGTTAGAGCTAAAATTAGCATGTTTAAAGTGATTTTCATGCTTCCAGGGGCTCGGGAAGTTAATTAAATACCATTTGGAGGCATTTAATGTTCGAGCAAAAACGGCTGATTTTCGACAAAAGAGATAACACCCCCCCATTACGTCATGCTTCAGAAATGTGGAAAATGGTCCGTTTTCAAATGTTTTATTTTTGAACGTCAGTTCACATTTGTAGGTGGATCATCAGTGTTAGAGCTAAAATTAGCATGTTTAAAGTGATTTTCATGCTTCCAGGGGCCCAAAACACAAGATTTATGGAATGGTTAAAAGTGCATGAAAATGGCCAATTTACTCACTCTGAGTTCTCAAAAAGGGTTTCTTCACCCCGGGAAGTTAATTAAATACCATTTGGAGGCATTTAATGTTCGAGCAAAAACGGCTGATTTTCGACAAAAGAGATAACACCCCCCCATTACGTCATGCTTCAGAAATGTGAAAAATGGTCCGTTTTCAAATGTTTTATTTTTGAACGTCAGTTCACATTTGTAGGTGGATCATCAGTGTTAGAGCTAAAATTAGCATGTTTAAAGTGATTTTCATGCTTCCAGGGGCTCGGGAAGTGAAATAAATACCATTTGGAGGCATTTAATATTCGAGCAAAAACAACTGATTTTCGACAAAAGAGATAACACCCCCCCATTACGTCATGCTTCAGAAATGTGGAAAATGGTCCGTTTTCAAATGTTTTATTTTTGAATGTCAGTTCACATTTGTAGGTGGATCATCAGTGTTAGAGCTAAAATTAGCATGTTTAAAGTGATTTTCATGCTTCCAGGGGCTCGGGAAGTTAATTAAATACCATTTGGAGGCATTTAATGTTCGAGCAAAAACGGCTGATTTTCGACAAAAGAGATAACACCCCCCCATTACGTCATGCTTCAGAAATGTGGAAAATGGTCCGTTTTCAAATGTTTTATTTTTGAACGTCAGTTCACATTTGTAGGTGGATCATCAGTGTTAGAGCTAAAATTAGCATGTTTAAAGTGATTTTCATGCTTCCAGGGGCCCAAAACACAAGATTTATGGAATGGTTAAAAGTGCATGAAAATGGCCAATTTACTCACTCTGAGTTCTCAAAAAGGGTTTCTTCACCCCGGGAAGTTAATTAAATACCATTTGGAGGCATTTAATGTTCGAGCAAAAACGGCTGATTTTCGACAAAAGAGATAACACCCCCCCATTACGTCATGCTTCAGAAATGTGGAAAATGGTCCGTTTTCAAATGTTTTATTTTTGAACGTCAGTTCACATTTGTAGGTGGATCATCAGTGTTAGAGCTAAAATTAGCATGTTTAAAGTGATTTTCATGCTTCCAGGGGCCCAAAACACAAGATTTATGGAATGGTTAAAAGTGCATGAAAATGGCCAATTTACTCACTCTGAGTTCTCAAAAAGGGTTTCTTCACCCCGGGAAGTTAATTAAATACCATTTGGAGGCATTTAATGTTCGAGCAAAAACGGCTGATTTTCGACAAAAGAGATAACACCCCCCCATTACGTCATGCTTCAGAAATGTGAAAAATGGTCCGTTTTCAAATGTTTTATTTTTGAACGTCAGTTCACATTTGTAGGTGGATCATCAGTGTTAGAGCTAAAATTAGCATGTTTAAAGTGATTTTCATGCTTCCAGGGGCTCGGGAAGTGAAATAAATACCATTTGGAGGCATTTAATGTTCGAGCAAAAACGGCTGATTTTCGACAAAAGAGATAACACCCCCCCATTACGTCATGCTTCAGAAATGTGGAAAATGGTCCGTTTTCAAATGTTTTATTTTTGAACGTCAGTTCACATTTGTAGGTGGATCATCAGTGATAGAGCTAAAATTAGCATGTTTAAAGTGATTTTCATGCTTCCAGGGGCCCAAAACACAAGATTTATGGAATGGTTAAAAGTGCATGAAAATGGCCAATTTACTCACTCTGAGTTCTCAAAAAGGGTTTCTTCACCCCGGGAAGTTAATTAAATACCATTTGGAGGCATTTAATGTTCGAGCAAAAACGGCTGATTTTCGACAAAAGAGATAACACCCCCCCATTACGTCATGCTTCAGAAATGTGGAAAATGGTCCGTTTTCAAATGTTTTATTTTTGAACGTCAGTTCACATTTGTAGGTGGATCATCAGTGTTAGAGCTAAAATTAGCATGTTTAAAGTGATTTTCATGCTTCCAGGGGCTCGGGAAGTGAAATAAATACCATTTGGAGGCATTTAATGTTCGAGCAAAAACGGCTGATTTTCGACAAAAGAGATAACACCCCCCCATTACGTCATGCTTCAGAAATGTGGAAAATGGTCCGTTTTCAAATGTTTTATTTTTGAACGTCAGTTCACATTTGTAGGTGGATCATCAGTGTTAGAGCTAAAATTAGCATGTTTAAAGTGATTTTCATGCTTCCAGGGGCTCGGGAAGTTAATTAAATACCATTTGGAGGCATTTAATGTTCGAGCAAAAACGGCTGATTTTCGACAAAAGAGATAACACCCCCCATTACGTCATGCTTCAGAAATGTGGAAAATGGTCCGTTTTCAAATGTTTTATTTTTGAACGTCAGTTCACATTTGTAGGTGGATCATCAGTGTTAGAGCTAACATTAGCATGTTTAAAGTGATTTTCATGCTTCCAGGGGCCCAAAACACAAGATTTATGGAATGGTTAAAAGTGCATGAAAATGGCCAATTTACTCACTCTGAGTTCTCAAAAAGGGTTTCTTCACCCCGGGAAGTTAATTAAATACCATTTGGAGGCATTTAATGTTCGAGCAAAAACGGCTGATTTTCGACAAAAGAGATAACACCCCCCCATTACGTCATGCTTCAGAAATGTGGAAAATGGTCCGTTTTCAAATGTTTTATTTTTGAACGTCAGTTCACATTTGTAGGTGGATCATCAGTGTTAGAGCTAAAATTAGCATGTTTAAAGTGATTTTCATGCTTCCAGGGGCTCGGGAAGTGAAATAAATACCATTTGGAGGCATTTAATGTTCGAGCAAAAACAACTGATTTTCGACAAAAGAGATAACACCCCCCCATTACGTCATGCTTCAGAAATGTGGAAAATGGTCCGTTTTCAAATGTTTTATTTTTGAACGTCAGTTCACATTTGTAGGTGGATCATCAGTGTTAGAGCTAAAATTAGCATGTTTAAAGTGATTTTCATGCTTCCAGGGGCTCGGGAAGTTAATTAAATACCATTTGGAGGCATTTAATGTTCGAGCAAAAACGGCTGATTTTCGACAAAAGAGATAACACCCCCCCATTACGTCATGCTTCAGAAATGTGGAAAATGGTCCGTTTTCAAAAGTTTTATTTTTGAACGTCAGTTCACATTTGTAGGTGGATCATCAGTGTTAGAGCTAAAATTAGCATGTTTAAAGTGATTTTCATGCTTCCAGGGGCCCAAAACACAAGATTTATGGAATGGTTAAAAGTGCATGAAAATGGCCAATTTACTCACTCTGAGTTCTCAAAAAGGGTTTCTTCACCCCGGGAAGTTAATTAAATACCATTTGGAGGCATTTAATGTTCGAGCAAAAACGGCTGATTTTCGACAAAAGAGATAA
The DNA here is from genome assembly GCF_964263255.1 of Lissotriton vulgaris. Lineage (NCBI taxonomy): Eukaryota > Metazoa > Chordata > Amphibia > Caudata > Salamandridae > Lissotriton > Lissotriton vulgaris. The sequence continues at coordinate 91,750 of NW_028242752.1, forward strand.
CACCCCCCCATTACGTCATGCTTCAGAAATGTGGAAAATGGTCCGTTTTCAAATGTTTTATTTTTGAACGTCAGTTCACATTTGTAGGTGGATCATCAGTGTTAGAGCTAAAATTAGCATGTTTAAAGTGATTTTCATGCTTCCAGGGGCCCAAAACACAAGATTTATGGAATGGTTAAAAGTGCATGAAAATGGCCAATTTACTCACTCTGAGTTCTCAAAAAGGGTTTCTTCACCCCGGGAAGTTAATTAAATACCATTTGGAGGCATTTAATGTTCGAGCAAAAACGGCTGATTTTCGACAAAAGAGATAACACCCCCCCATTACGTCATGCTTCAGAAATGTGGAAAATGGTCCGTTTTCAAATGTTTTATTTTTGAACGTCAGTTCACATTTGTAGGTGGATCATCAGTGTTAGAGCTAAAATTAGCATGTTTAAAGTGATTTTCATGCTTCCAGGGGCTCGGGAAGTTAATTAAATACCATTTGGAGGCATTTAATGTTCGAGCAAAAACGGCTGATTTTCGACAAAAGAGATAACACCCCCCCATTACGTCATGCTTCAGAAATGTGGAAAATGGTCCGTTTTCAAATGTTTTATTTTTGAACGTCAGTTCACATTTGTAGGTGGATCATCAGTGTTAGAGCTAAAATTAGCATGTTTAAAGTGATTTTCATGCTTCCAGGGGCTCGGGAAGTTAATTAAATAACATTTGGAGGCATTTAATGTTCGAGCAAAAACGGCTGATTTTCGACAAAAGAGATAACACCCCCCCCCCATTACGTCATGCTTCAGAAATGTGAAAAATGGTCCGTTTTCAAATGTTTTATTTTTGAACGTCAGTTCACATTTGTAGGTGGATCATCAGTGTTAGAGCTAAAATTAGCATGTTTAAAGGGATTTTCATGCTTCCAGGGGCCCAAAACACAAGATTAATGGAATGGTTAAAAGTGCATGAAAATGGCCAATTTACTCACTCTGAGTTCTCAAAAAGGGTTTCTTCACCCCGGGAAGTGAAATAAATACCATTTGGAGGCATTTAATGTTCGAGCAAAAACGGCTGATTTTCGACAAAAGAAATAACACCCCCCCATTACGTCATGCTTCAGAAATGTGGAAAATGGTCCGTTTTCAAATGTTTTATTTTTGAACGTCAGTTCACATTTGTAGGTGGATCATCAGTGTTAGAGCTAAAATTAGCATGTTTAAAGTGATTTTCATGCTTCCAGGGGCCCAAAACACAAGATTTATGGAATGGTTAAAAGTGCATGAAAATGGTCAATTTACTCATTCTGAGTTCTCAAAAAGGGTTTCTTCACCCCGGGAAGTTAATTAAATACCATTTGGAGGCATTTAATGTTCGAGCAAAAACGGCTGATTTTCGACAAAAGAGATAACACCCCCCCATTACGTCATGCTTCAGAAATGTGGAAAATGGTCCGTTTTCAAATGTTTTATTTTTGAACGTCAGTTCACATTTGTAGGTGGATCATCAGTGTTAGAGCTAAAATTAGCATGTTTAAAGTGATTTTCATGCTTCCAGGGGCTCGGGAAGTGAAATAAATACCATTTGGAGGCATTTAATGTTCGAGCAAAAACGGCTGATTTTCGACAAAAGAGATAACACCCCCCCATTACGTCATGCTTCAGAAATGTGGAAAATGGTTCGTTTTCAAATGTTTTATTTTTGAACGTCAGTTCACATTTGTAGGTGGATCATCAGTGTTAGAGCTAAAATTAGCATGTTTAAAGTGATTTTCATGCTTCCAGGGGCTCGGGAAGTGAAATAAATACCATTTGGAGGCATTTAATGTTCGAGCAAAAACGGCTGATTTTCGACAAAAGAGATAACACCCCCCCATTACGTCATGCTTCAGAAATGTGGAAAATGGTCCGTTTTCAAATGTTTTATTTTTGAACGTCAGTTCACATTTGTAGGTGGATCATCAGTGTTAGAGCTAAAATTAGCATGTTTAAAGTGATTTTCATGCTTCCAGGGGCCCAAAACACAAGATTTATGGAATGGTTAAAAGTGCATGAAAATGGCCAATTTACTCACTCTGAGTTCTCAAAAAGGGTTTCTTCACCCCGGGAAGTTAATTAAATACCATTTGGAGGCATTTAATGTTCGAGCAAAAACGGATGATTTTCGACAAAAGAGATAACACCCCCCCATTACGTCATGCTTCAGAAATGTGGAAAATGGTCCGTTTTCAAATGTTTTATTTTTGAACGTCAGTTCACATTTTTAGGTGGATCATCAGTGTTAGAGCTAAAATTTGCATGTTTAAAGTGATTTTCATGCTTCCAGGGGCTCGGGAAGTGAAATAAATACCATTTGGAGGCATTTAATGTTCGAGCAAAAACGGCTGATTTTCGACAAAAGAGATAACACCCCCCCATTACGTCATGCTTCAGAAATGTGGAAAATGGTGCGTTTTCAAATGTTTTATTTTTGAACGTCAGTTCACATTTGTAGGTGGATCATCAGTGTTAGAGCTAAAATTAGCATGTTTAAAGTGATTTTCATGCTTCCAGGGGCCCAAAACACAAGATTAATTGAATGGTTAAAAGTGCATGAAAATGGCCAATTTACTCACTCTGAGTTCTCAAAAAGGGTTTCTTCACCCCGGGAAGTGAAATAAATACCATTTGGAGGCATTTAATGTTCGAGCAAAAACGGCTGATTTTCGACAAAAGAGATAACACCCCCCCATTACGTCATGCTTCAGAAATGTGGAAAATGGTCCGTTTTCAAATGTTTTATTTTTGAACGTCAGTTCACATTTGTAGGTGGATCATCAGTGTTTGAGCTAAAATTAGCATGTTTAAAGTGATTTTCATGCTTCCAGGGGCCCAAAACACAAGATTTATGGAATGGTTAAAAGTGCATGAAAATGGCCAATTTACTCACTCTGAGTTCTCAAAAAGGGTTTCTTCACCCCGGGAAGTTAATTAAATACCATTTGGAGGCATTTAATGTTCGAGCAAAAACGGCTGATTTTCGACAAAAGAGATAACACCCCCCCATTACGTCATGCTTCAGAAATGTGGAAAATGGTCCGTTTTCAAATGTTTTATTTTTGAACGTCAGTTCACATTTGTAGGTGGATCATCAGTGTTAGAGCTAAAATTAGCATGTTTAAAGTGATTTTCATGCTTCCAGGGGCTCGGGAAGTGAAATAAATACCATTTGGAGGCATTTATTGTTCGAGCAAAAACGGCTGATTTTCGACAAAAGAGATAACACCCCCCCATTACGTCATGCTTCAGAAATGTGGAAAATGGTCCGTTTTCAAATGTTTTATTTTTGAACGTCAGTTCACATTTGTAGGTGGATCATCAGTGTTAGAGCTAAAATTAGCATGTTTAAAGTGATTTTCATGCTTCCAGGGGCTCGGGAAGTTAATCAAATACCATTTGGAGGCATTTAATGTTCGAGCAAAAACGGCTGATTTTCGACAAAAGAGATAACACCCCCCCATTACGTCATGCTTCAGAAATGTGGAAAATGGTCCGTTTTCAAATGTTTTATTTTTGAACGTCAGTTCACATTTGTAGGTGGATCATCAGTGTTAGAGCTAAAATTAGCATGTTTAAAGTGATTTTCATGCTTCCAGGGGCCCAAAACACAAGATTTATGGAATGGTTAAAAGTGCATGAAAATGGCCAATTTACTCACTCTGAGTTCTCAAAAAGGGTTTCTTCACCCCGGGAAGTTAATTAAATACCATTTGGAGGCATTTAATGTTCAAGCAAAAACGGCTGATTTTCGACAAAAGAGATAACACCCCCCCATTACGTCATGCTTCAGAAATGTGGAAAATGGTCCGTTTTCAAATGTTTTATTTTTGAACGTCAGTTCACATTTGTAGGTGGATCATCAGTGTTAGAGCTAAAATTAGCATGTTTAAAGTGATTTTCATGCTTCCAGGGGCCCAAAACACAAGATTTATGGAATGGTTAAAAGTGCATGAAAATGTCCAATTTACTCACTCTGAGTTCTCAAAAAGGGTTTCTTCACCCCGGGAAGTTAATTAAATACCATTTGGAGGCATTTAATGTTCAAGCAAAAACGGCTGATTTTCGACAAAAGAGATAACACCCCCCCATTACGTCATGCTTCAGAAATGTGGAAAATGGTCCGTTTTCAAATGTTTTATTTTTGAACGTCAGTTCACATTTGTAGGTGGATCATCAGTGTTAGAGCTAAAATTAGCATGTTTAAAGTGATTTTCATGCTTCCAGGGGCCCAAAACACAAGATTTATGGAATGGTTAAAAGTGCATGAAAATGGCCAATTTACTCACTCTGAGTTCTCAAAAAGGGTTTCTTCACCCCGGGAAGTTAATTAAATACCATTTGGAGGCATTTAATGTTCGAGCAAAAACGGCTGATTTTCGACAAAAGAGATAACACCCCCCCATTACGTCATGCTTCAGAAATGTGGAAAATGGTCCGTTTTCAAATGTTTTATTTTTGAACGTCAGTTCACATTTGTAGGTGGATCATCAGTGTTAGAGCTAAAATTAGCATGTTTAAAGTGATTTTCATGCTTCCAGGGGCTCGGGAAGTGAAATAAATACCATTTGGAGGCATTTAATGTTCGAGCAAAAACGGCTGATTTTCGACAAAAGAGATAACACCCCCCCATTACGTCATGCTTCAGAAATGTGGAAAATGGTCCGTTTTCAAATGTTTTATTTTTGAACGTCAGTTCACATTTGTAGGTGGATCATCAGTGTTAGAGCTAAAATTAGCATGTTTAAAGTGATTTTCATGCTTCCAGGGGCCCAAAACACAAGATTTATGGAATGGTTAAAAGAGCATGAAAATGGCCAATTTACTCACTCTGAGTTCTCAAAAAGGGTTTCTTCACCCCGGGAAGTTAATTAAATACCATTTGGAGGCATTTAATGTTCGAGCAAAAACGGCTGATTTTCGACAAAAGAGATAACACCCCCCCATTACGTCATGCTTCAGAAATGTGGAAAATGGTCCGTTTTCAAATGTTTTATTTTTGAACATCAGTTCACATTTGTAGGTGGATTATCAGTGTTAGAGCTAAAATTAGCATGTTTAAAGTGATTTTCATGCTTCCAGGGGCTCGGGAAGTGAAATAAATACCATTTGGAGGCATTTAATGTTCGAGCAAAAACGGCTGATTTTCGACAAAAGAGATAACACCCCCCCATTACGTCATGCTTCAGAAATGTGGAAAATGGTCCGTTTTCAAATGTTTTATTTTTGAACGTCAGTTCACATTTGTAGGTGGATCATCAGTGTTAGAGCTAAAATTAGCATGTTTAAAGTGATTTTCATGCTTCCAGGGGCTCGGGAAGTGAAATAAATACCATTTGGAGGCATTTAATATTCGAGCAAAAACAACTGATTTTCGACAAAAGAGATAACACCCCCCCATTACGTCATGCTTCAGAAATGTGGAAAATGGTCCGTTTTCAAATGTTTTATTTTTGAACGTCAGTTCACATTTGTAGGTGGATCATCAGTGTTAGAGCTAAAATTAGCATGTTTAAAGTGATTTTCATGCTTCCAGGGGCTCGGGAAGTTAATTAAATACCATTTGGAGGCATTTAATGTTCGAGCAAAAACGGCTGATTTTCGACAAAAGAGATAAAACCCCCCCATTACGTCATGCTTCAGAAATGTGGAAAATGGTCCGTTTTCAAATGTTTTATTTTTGAACGTCAGTTCACATTTGTAGGTGGATCATCAGTGTTAGAGCTAAAATTAGCATGTTTAAAGTGATTTTCATGCTTCCAGGGGCCCAAAACACAAGATTTATGGAATGGTTAAAAGTGCATGAAAATGGCCAATTTACTCACTCTGAGTTCTCAAAAAGGGTTTCTTCACCCCGGGAAGTTAATTAAATACCATTTGGAGGCATTTAATGTTCGAGCAAAAACGGCTGATTTTCGACAAAAGAGATAACACCCCCCCATTACGTCATGCTTCAGAAATGTGGAAAATGGTCCGTTTTCAAATGTTTTATTTTTGAACGTCAGTTCACATTTGTAGGTGGATCATCAGTGTTAGAGCTAAAATTAGCATGTTTAAAGTGATTTTCATGCTTCCAGGGGCCCAAAACACAAGATTTATGGAATGGTTAAAAGTGCATGAAAATGGCCAATTTACTCACTCTGAGTTCTCAAAAAGGGTTTCTTCACTCCGGGAAGTTAATTAAATACCATTTGGAGGCATTTAATGTTCGAGCAAAAACGGCTGATTTTCGACAAAAGAGATAACACCCCCCCATTACGTCATGCTTCAGAAATGTGGAAAATGGTCCGTTTTCAAATGTTTTATTTTTGAACGTCAGTTCACATTTGTAGGTGGATCATCAGTGTTAGAGCTAAAATTAGCATGTTTAAAGTGATTTTCATGCTTCCAGGGGCTCGGGAAGTGAAATAAATACCATTTGGAGGCATTTAATGTTTGAGCAAAAACGGCTGATTTTCGACAAAAGAGATAACACCCCCCCATTACGTCATGCTTCAGAAATGTGGAAAATGGTCCGTTTTCAAATGTTTTATTTTTGAACGTCAGTTCACATTTGTAGGTGGATCATCAGTGATAGAGCTAAAATTAGCATGTTTAAAGTGATTTTCATGCTTCCAGGGGCCCAAAACACAAGATTTATGGAATGGTTAAAAGTGCATGAAAATGGCCAATTTACTCACTCTGAGTTCTCAAAAAGGGTTTCTTCACCCTGGGAAGTTAATTAAATACCATTTGGAGGCATTTAATGTTCGAGCAAAAACGGCTGATTTTCGACAAAAGAGATAACACCCCCCCCATTACGTCATGCTTCAGAAATGTGGAAAATGGTCCGTTTTCAAATGTTTTATTTTTGAACGTCAGTTCACATTTGTAGGTGGATCATCAGTGTTAGAGCTAAAATTAGCATGTTTAAAGTGATTTTCATGCTTCCAGGGGCTCGGGAAGTTATTTAAATACCATTTGGAGGCATTTAGTGTTCGAGCAAAAACGGCTGATTTTCGACAAAAGAGATAACACCCCCCCATTACGTCATGCTTCAGAAATGTGGAAAATGGTCCGTTTTCAAATGTTTTATTTTTGAACGTCAGTTCACATTTGTAGGTGGATCATCAGTGTTAGAGCTAAAATTAGCATGTTTAAAGTGATTTTCATGCTTCCAGGGGCTCGGGAAGTTAATTAAATACCATTTGGAGGCATTTAATGTTCGAGCAAAAACGGCTGATTTTCGACAAAAGAGATAACACCCCCCATTACGTCATGCTTCAGAAATGTGGTAAATGGTCCGTTTTCAAATGTTTTATTTTTGAACGTCAGTTCACATTTGTAGGTGGATCATCAGTGTTAGAGCTAAAATTAGCATGTTTAAAGTGATTTTCATGCTTCCAGGGGCTCGGGAAGTGAAATAAATACCATTTGGAGGCATTTAATGTTCGAGCAAAAACAACTGATTTTCGACAAAAGAGATAACACCCCCCCATTACGTCATGCTTCAGAAATGTGGAAAATGGTCCGTTTTCAAATGTTTTATTTTTGAACGTCAGTTCACATTTGTAGGTGGATCATCAGTGTTAGAGCTAAAATTAGCATGTTTAAAGTGATTTTCATGCTTCCAGGGGCTCGGGAAGTTAATTAAATACCATTTGGAGGCATTTAATGTTCGAGCAAAAACGGCTGATTTTCGACAAAAGAGATAACACCCCCCCATTACGTCATGCTTCAGAAATGTGGAAAATGGTCCGTTTTCAAATGTTTTATTTTTGAACGTCAGTTCACATTTGTAGGTGGATCATCAGTGTTAGAGCTAAAATTAGCATGTTTAAAGTGATTTTCATGCTTCCAGGGGCCCAAAACACAAGATTTATGGAATGGTTAAAAGTGCATGAAAATGGCCAATTTACTCACTCTGAGTTCTCAAAAAGGGTTTCTTCACCCCGGGAAGTTAATTAAATACCATTTGGAGGCATTTAATGTTCGAGCAAAAACGGCTGATTTTCGACAAAAGAGATAACACCCCCCCATTACGTCATGCTTCAGAAATGTGGAAAATGGTCCGTTTTCAAATGTTTTATTTTTGAACGTCAGTTCACATTTGTAGGTGGATCATCAGTGTTAGAGCTAAAATTAGCATGTTTAAAGTGATTTTCATGCTTCCAGGGGCCCAAAACACAAGATTTATGGAATGGTTAAAAGTGCATGAAAATGGCCAATTTACTCACTCTGAGTTCTCAAAAAGGGTTTCTTCACCCCGGGAAGTTAATTAAATACCATTTGGAGGCATTTAATGTTCGAGCAAAAACGGCTGATTTTCGACAAAAGAGATAACACCCCCCCATTACGTCATGCTTCAGAAATGTGGAAAATGGTCCGTTTTCAAATGTTTTATTTTTGAACGTCAGTTCACATTTGTAGGTGGATCATCAGTGTTAGAGCTAAAATTAGCATGTTTAAAGTGATTTTCATGCTTCCAGGGGCTCGGGAAGTTAATTAAATACCATTTGGAGGCATTTAATGTTCGAGCAAAAACGGCTGATTTTCGACAAAAGAGATAACACCCCCCCATTACGTCATGCTTCAGAAATGTGGAAAATGGTCCGTTTTCAAATGTTTTATTTTTGAACGTCAGTTCACATTTGTAGGTGGATCATCAGTGTTAGAGCTAAAATTAGCATGTTTAAAGTGATTTTCATGCTTCCAGGGGCTCGGGAAGTTAATTAGATAACATTTGGAGGCATTTAATGTTCGAGCAAAAACGGCTGATTTTCGACAAAAGAGATAACACCCCCCCCCATTACGTCATGCTTCAGAAATGTGGAAAATGGTCCGTTTTCAAATGTTTTATTTTTGAACGTCAGTTCACATTTGTAGGTGGATCATCAGTGTTAGAGCTAAAATTAGCATGTTTAAAGGGATTTTCATGCTTCCAGGGGCCCAAAACACAAGATTAATGGAATGGTTAAAAGTGCATGAAAATGGCCAATTTACTCACTCTGAGTTCTCAAAAAGGGTTTCTTCACCCCGGGAAGTGAAATAAATACCATTTGGAGGCATTTAATGTTCGAGCAAAAACGGCTGATTTTCGACAAAAGAAATAACACCCCCCCATTACGTCATGCTTCAGAAATGTGGAAAATGGTCCGTTTTCAAATGTTTTATTTTTGAACGTCAGTTCACATTTGTAGGTGGATCATCAGTGTTAGAGCTAAAATTAGCATGTTTAAAGTGATTTTCATGCTTCCAGGGGCCCAAAACACAAGATTTATGGAATGGTTAAAAGTGCATGAAAATGGCCAATTTACTCATTCTGAGTTCTCAAAAAGGGTTTCTTCACCCCGGGAAGTTAATTAAATACCATTTGGAGGCATTTAATGTTCGAGCAAAAACGGCTGATTTTCGACAAAAGAGATAACACCCCCCCATTACGTCATGCTTCAGAAATGTGGAAAATGGTCCGTTTTCAAATGTTTTATTTTTGAACGTCAGTTCACATTTGTAGGTGGATCATCAGTGTTAGAGCTAAAATTAGCATGTTTAAAGTGATTTTCATGCTTCCAGGGGCTCGGGAAGTGAAATAAATACCATTTGGAGGCATTTAATGTTCGAGCAAAAACGGCTGATTTTCGACAAAAGAGATAACACCCCCCCATTACGTCATGCTTCAGAAATGTGGAAAATGGTTCGTTTTCAAATGTTTTATTTTTGAACGTCAGTTCACATTTGTAGGTGGATCATCAGTGTTAGAGCTAAAATTAGCATGTTTAAAGTGATTTTCATGCTTCCAGGGGCTCGGGAAGTGAAATAAATACCATTTGGAGGCATTTAATGTTCGAGCAAAAACGGCTGATTTTTGACAAAAGAGATAACACCCCCCCATTACGTCATGCTTCAGAAATGTGGAAAATGGTCCGTTTTCAAATGTTTTATTTTTGAACGTCAGTTCACATTTGTAGGTGGATCATCAGTGTTAGAGCTAAAATTAGCATGTTTAAAGTGATTTTCATGCTTCCAGGGGCCCAAAACACAAGATTTATGGAATGGTTAAAAGTGCATGAAAATGGCCAATTTACTCACTCTGAGTTCTCAAAAAGGGTTTCTTCACCCCGGGAAGTTAATTAAATACCATTTGGAGGCATTTAATGTTCGAGCAAAAACGGATGATTTTCGACAAAAGAGATAACACCCCCCCATTACGTCATGCTTCAGAAATGTGGAAAATGGTCCGTTTTCAAATGTTTTATTTTTGAACGTCAGTTCACATTTTTAGGTGGATCATCAGTGTTAGAGCTAAAATTTGCATGTTTAAAGTGATTTTCATGCTTCCAGGGGCTCGGGAAGTGAAATAAATACCATTTGGAGGCATTTAATGTTCGAGCAAAAACGGCTGATTTTCGACAAAAGAGATAACACCCCCCCATTACGTCATGCTTCAGAAATGTGGAAAATGGTCCGTTTTCAAATGTTTTATTTTTGAACGTCAGTTCACATTTGTAGGTGGATCATCAGTGTTAGAGCTAAAATTAGAATGTTTAAAGTGATTTTCATGCTTCCAGGGGCTCGGGAAGTTAATTGAATACCATTTGGAGGCATTTAATGTTCGAGCAAAAACGGCTGATTTTCGACAAAAGAGATAACACCCCCCCATTACGTCATGCTTCAGAAATGTGGAAAATGGTCCGTTTTCAAATGTTTTATTTTTGAACGTCAGTTCACATTTGTAGGTGGATCATCAGTGTTAGAGCTAAAATTAGCATGTTTAAAGTGATTTTCATGCTTCCAGGGGCCCAAAACACAAGATTTATGGAATGGTTAAAAGTGCATGAAAATGGACAATTTACTCACTCTGAGTTCTCAAAAAAGTATTTCTTCACCCCGGGAAGTTAATTAAATACCATTTGGAGGCATTTAATGTTCGAGCAAAAACGGCTGATTTTCGACAAAAGAGATAACACCCTCCCATTACGTCATGCTTCAGAAATGTGGAAAATGGTCAGTTTTCAAATGTTTTATTTTTGAACGTCAGTTCACATTTGTAGGTGGATCATCAGTGTTAGAGCTAAAATTAGCATGTTTAAAGTGATTTTCATGCTTCCAGGGGCCCAAAACACAAGATTTATGGAATGGTTAAAAGTGCATGAAAATGGCCAATTTACTCACTCTGAGTTCTCAAAAAGGGTTTCTTCACCCTGGGAAGTTAATTAAATACCATTTGGAGGCATTTAATGTTCGAGCAAAAACGGCTGATTTTCGACAAAAGAGATAACACCCCCCCATTACGTCATGCTTCAGAAATGTGGAAAATGGTCCGTTTTCAAATGTTTTATTTTTGAACGTCAGTTCACATTTGTAGGTGGATCATCAGTGTTAGAGCTAAAATTAGCATGTTTAAAGTGATTTTCATGCTTCCAGGGGCTCGGGAAGTTAATTAAATACCATTTGGAGGCATTTAATGTTCGAGCAAAAACGGCTGATTTTCGACAAAAGAGATAACACCCCCCCATTACGTCATGCTTCAGAAATGTGGAAAATGGTCCGTTTTCAAATGTTTTATTTTTGAACGTCAGTTCACATTTGTAGGTGGATCATCAGTGTTAGAGCTAAAATTAGCATGTTTAAAGTGATTTTCATGCTTCCAGGGGCTCGGGAAGTTAATTAAATACCATTTGGAGGCATTTAATGTTCGAGCAAAAACGGCTGATTTTCGACAAAAGAGATAACACCCCCCCATTACGTCATGCTTCAGAAATGTGGAAAATGGTGCGTTTTCAAATGTTTTATTTTTGAACGTCAGTTCACATTTGTAGGTGGATCATCAGTGTTAGAGCTAAAATTAGCATGTTTAAAGTGATTTTCATGCTTCCAGGGGCCCAAAACACAAGATTAATTGAATGGTTAAAAGTGCATGAAAATGGCCAATTTACTCACTCTGAGTTCTCAAAAAGGGTTTCTTCACCCCGGGAAGTGAAATAAATACCATTTGGAGGCATTTAATGTTCGAGCAAAAACGGCTGATTTTCGACAAAAGAGATAACACCCCCCCATTACGTCATGCTTCAGAAATGTGGAAAATGGTCCGTTTTCAAATGTTTTATTTTTGAACGTCAGTTCACATTTGTAGGTGGATCATCAGTGTTTGAGCTAAAATTAGCATGTTTAAAGTGATTTTCATGCTTCCAGGGGCCCAAAACACAAGATTTATGGAATGGTTAAAAGTGCATGAAAATGGCCAATTTACTCACTCTGAGTTCTCAAAAAGGGTTTCTTCACCCCGGGAAGTTAATTAAATACCATTTGGAGGCATTTAATGTTCGAGCAAAAACGGCTGATTTTCGACAAAAGAGATAACACCCCCCCATTACGTCATGCTTCAGAAATGTGGAAAATGGTCCGTTTTCAAATGTTTTATTTTTGAACGTCAGTTCACATTTGTAGGTGGATCATCAGTGTTAGAGCTAAAATTAGCATGTTTAAAGTGATTTTCATGCTTCCAGGGGCTCGGGAAGTGAAATAAATACCATTTGGAGGCATTTATTGTTCGAGCAAAAACGGCTGATTTTCGACAAAAGAGATAACACCCCCCCATTACGTCATGCTTCAGAAATGTGGAAAATGGTCCGTTTTCAAATGTTTTATTTTTGAACGTCAGTTCACATTTGTAGGTGGATCATCAGTGTTAGAGCTAAAATTAGCATGTTTAAAGTGATTTTCATGCTTCCAGGGGCTCGGGAAGTTAATCAAATACCATTTGGAGGCATTTAATGTTCGAGCAAAAACGGCTGATTTTCGACAAAAGAGATAACACCCCCCCATTACGTCATGCTTCAGAAATGTGGAAAATGGTCCGTTTTCAAATGTTTTATTTTTGAACGTCAGTTCACATTTGTAGGTGGATCATCAGTGTTAGAGCTAAAATTAGCATGTTTAAAGTGATTTTCATGCTTCCAGGGGCCCAAAACACAAGATTTATGGAATGGTTAAAAGTGCATGAAAATGGCCAATTTACTCACTCTGAGTTCTCAAAAAGGGTTTCTTCACCCCGGGAAGTTAATTAAATACCATTTGGAGGCATTTAATGTTCAAGCAAAAACGGCTGATTTTCGACAAAAGAGATAACACCCCCCCATTACGTCATGCTTCAGAAATGTGGAAAATGGTCCGTTTTCAAATGTTTTATTTTTGAACGTCAGTTCACATTTGTAGGTGGATCATCAGTGTTAGAGCTAAAATTAGCATGTTTAAAGTGATTTTCATGCTTCCAGGGGCCCAAAACACAAGATTTATGGAATGGTTAAAAGTGCATGAAAATGTCCAATTTACTCACTCTGAGTTCTCAAAAAGGGTTTCTTCACCCCGGGAAGTTAATTAAATACCATTTGGAGGCATTTAATGTTCAAGCAAAAACGGCTGATTTTCGACAAAAGAGATAACACCCCCCCATTACGTCATGCTTCAGAAATGTGGAAAATGGTCCGTTTTCAAATGTTTTATTTTTGAACGTCAGTTCACATTTGTAGGTGGATCATCAGTGTTAGAGCTAAAATTAGCATGTTTAAAGTGATTTTCATGCTTCCAGGGGCCCAAAACACAAGATTTATGGAATGGTTAAAAGTGCATGAAAATGGCCAATTTACTCACTCTGAGTTCTCAAAAAGGGTTTCTTCACCCCGGGAAGTTAATTAAATACCATTTGGAGGCATTTAATGTTCGAGCAAAAACGGCTGATTTTCGACAAAAGAGATAACACCCCCCCATTACGTCATGCTTCAGAAATGTGGAAAATGGTCCGTTTTCAAATGTTTTATTTTTGAACGTCAGTTCACATTTGTAGGTGGATCATCAGTGTTAGAGCTAAAATTAGCATGTTTAAAGTGATTTTCATGCTTCCAGGGGCTCGGGAAGTGAAATAAATACCATTTGGAGGCATTTAATGTTCGAGCAAAAACGGCTGATTTTCGACAAAAGAGATAACACCCCCCCATTACGTCATGCTTCAGAAATGTGGAAAATGGTCCGTTTTCAAATGTTTTATTTTTGAACGTCAGTTCACATTTGTAGGTGGATCATCAGTGTTAGAGCTAAAATTAGCATGTTTAAAGTGATTTTCATGCTTCCAGGGGCCCAAAACACAAGATTTATGGAATGGTTAAAAGTGCATGAAAATGGCCAATTTACTCACTCTGAGTTCTCAAAAAGGGTTTCTTCACCCCGGGAAGTTAATTAAATACCATTTGGAGGCATTTAATGTTCGAGCAAAAACGGCTGATTTTCGACAAAAGAGATAACACCCCCCCATTACGTCATGCTTCAGAAATGTGGAAAATGGTCCGTTTTCAAATGTTTTATTTTTGAACGTCAGTTCACATTTGTAGGTGGATTATCAGTGTTAGAGCTAAAATTAGCATGTTTAAAGTGATTTTCATGCTTCCAGGGGCTCGGGAAGTGAAATAAATACCATTTGGAGGCATTTAATGTTCGAGCAAAAACGGCTGATTTTCGACAAAAGAGATAACACCCCCCCATTACGTCATGCTTCAGAAATGTGGAAAATGGTCCGTTTTCAAATGTTTTATTTTTGAACGTCAGTTCACATTTGTAGGTGGATCATCAGTGTTAGAGCTAAAATTAGCATGTTTAAAGTGATTTTCATGCTTCCAGGGGCCCAAAACACAAGATTTATGGAATGGTTAAAAGTGCATGAAAATGGCCAATTTACTCACTCTGAGTTCTCAAAAAGGGTTTCTTCACCCCGGGAAGTTAATTAAATACCATTTGGAGGCATTTAATGTTCGAGCAAAAATGGCTGATTTTCGACAAAAGAGATAACACCCCCCCATTACGTCATGCTTCAGAAATGTGGAAAATGGTCCGTTTTCAAATGTTTTATTTTTGAACGTCAGTTCACATTTGTAGGTGGATCATCAGTGTTAGAGCTAAAATTAGCATGTTTAAAGTGATTTTCATGCTTCCAGGGGCTCGGGAAGTGAAATAAATACCATTTGGAGGCATTTAATATTCGAGCAAAAACAACTGATTTTCGACAAAAGAGATAACACCCCCCCATTACGTCATGCTTCAGAAATGTGGAAAATGGTCCGTTTTCAAATGTTTTATTTTTGAACGTCAGTTCACATTTGTAGGTGGATCATCAGTGTTAGAGCTAAAATTAGCATGTTTAAAGTGATTTTCATGCTTCCAGGGGCTCGGGAAGTTAATTAAATACCATTTGGAGGCATTTAATGTTCGAGCAAAAACGGCTGATTTTCGACAAAAGAGATAAAACCCCCCCATTACGTCATGCTTCAGAAATGTGGAAAATGGTCCGTTTTCAAATGTTTTATTTTTGAACGTCAGTTCACATTTGTAGGTGGATCATCAGTGTTAGAGCTAAAATTAGCATGTTTAAAGTGATTTTCATGCTTCCAGGGGCCCAAAACACAAGATTTATGGAATGGTTAAAAGTGCATGAAAATGGCCAATTTACTCACTCTGAGTTCTCAAAAAGGGTTTCTTCACCCCGGGAAGTTAATTAAATACCATTTGGAGGCATTTAATGTTCGAGCAAAAACGGCTGATTTTCGACAAAAGAGATAACACCCCCCCATTACGTCATGCTTCAGAAATGTGGAAAATGGTCCGTTTTCAAATGTTTTATTTTTGAACGTCAGTTCACATTTGTAGGTGGATCATCAGTGTTAGAGCTAAAATTAGCATGTTTAAAGTGATTTTCATGCTTCCAGGGGCCCAAAACACAAGATTTATGGAATGGTTAAAAGTGCATGAAAATGGCCAATTTACTCACTCTGAGTTCTCAAAAAGGGTTTCTTCACTCCGGGAAGTTAATTAAATACCATTTGGAGGCATTTAATGTTCGAGCAAAAACGGCTGATTTTCGACAAAAGAGATAACACCCCCCCATTACGTCATGCTTCAGAAATGTGGAAAATGGTCCGTTTTCAAATGTTTTATTTTTGAACGTCAGTTCACATTTGTAGGTGGATCATCAGTGTTAGAGCTAAAATTAGCATGTTTAAAGTGATTTTCATGCTTCCAGGGGCTCGGGAAGTGAAATAAATACCATTTGGAGGCATTTAATGTTTGAGCAAAAACGGCTGATTTTCGACAAAAGAGATAACACCCCCCCATTACGTCATGCTTCAGAAATGTGGAAAATGGTCCGTTTTCAAATGTTTTATTTTTGAACGTCAGTTCACATTTGTAGGTGGATCATCAGTGATAGAGCTAAAATATTAGCATGTTTAAAGTGATTTTCATGCTTCCAGGGGCCCAAAACACAAGATTTATGGAATGGTTAAAAGTGCATGAAATGGCAAATTTACTCACTCTGAGTTCTCAAAAAGGTTTCTTCACCCTGGGAAGTTAATTAAATACCATTTGGAGGCATTTAATGTTCGAGCAAAAACGGCTGATTTTCGACAAAAAGAGATAACACCCCCCCCATTACGTCATGCTTCAGAAATGTGGAAAATGGTCCGTTTTCAAATGTTTTATTTTTGAACGTCAGTTCACATTTGTAGGTGGATCATCAGTGTTAGAGCTAAAATTAGCATGTTTAAAGTGATTTTCATGCTTCCAGGGGCTCGGGAAGTTATTTAAATACCATTTGGAGGCATTTAGTGTTCGAGCAAAAACGGCTGATTTTCGACAAAAGAGATAACACCCCCCCATTACGTCATGCTTCAGAAATGTGGAAAATGGTCCGTTTTCAAATGTTTTATTTTTGAACGTCAGTTCACATTTGTAGGTGGATCATCAGTGTTAGAGCTAAAATTAGCATGTTTAAAGTGATTTTCATGCTTCCAGGGGCTCGGGAAGTTAATTAAATACCATTTGGAGGCATTTAATGTTCGAGCAAAAACGGCTGATTTTCGACAAAAGAGATAACACCCCCATTACGTCATGCTTCAGAAATGTGGTAAATGGTCCGTTTTCAAATGTTTTATTTTTGAACGTCAGTTCACATTTGTAGGTGGATCATCAGTGTTAGAGCTAACATTAGCATGTTTAAAGTGATTTTCATGCTTCCAGGGGCCCAAAACACAAGATTTATGGAATGGTTAAAAGTGCATGAAAATGGCCAATTTACTCACTCTGAGTTCTCAAAAAGGGTTTCTTCACCCCGGGAAGTTAATTAAATACCATTTGGAGGCATTTAATGTTCGAGCAAAAACGGCTGATTTTCGACAAAAGAGATAACACCCCCCATTACGTCATGCTTCAGAAATGTGGAAAATGGTCCGTTTTCAAAGGTTTTATTTTTGAACGTCAGTTCACATTTGTAGGTGGATCATCAGTGTTAGAGCTAAAATTAGCATGTTTAAAGTGATTTTCATGCTTCCAGGGGCCCAAAACACAGGATTTATGGAATGGTTAAAAGTGCATGAAAATGGCCAATTTACTCACTCTGAGTTCTCAAAAAGGGTTTCTTCACCCCGGGAAGTTAATTAAATACCATTTGGAGGCATTTAATGTTCGAGCAAAAACGGCTGATTTTCGACAAAAGAGATAACACCCCCCCATTACGTCATGCTTCAGAAATGTGGAAAATGGTCCGTTTTCAAATGTTTTATTTTTGAACGTCAGTTCACATTTGTAGGTGGATCATCAGTGTTAGAGCTAAAATTAGCATGTTTAAAGTGAGTTTCATGCTTCCAGGGGCCCAAAACACAAGATTTATGGAATGGTTAAAAGTGCATGAAAATGGCCAATTTACTCACTCTGAGTTCTCAAAAAGGGTTTCTTCACCCCGGGAAGTTAATTAAATACCATTTGGAGGCATTTAATGTTCGAGCAAAAACGGCTGATTTTCGACAAAAGAGATAACACCCCCCATTACGTCATGCTTCAGAAATGTGGAAAATGGTCCGTTTTCAAATGTTTTATTTTTGAACGTCAGTTCGCATTTGTAGGTGGATCATCAGTGTTAGAGCTAAAATTAGCATGTTTAAAGTGATTTTCATGCTTCCATGGGCCCAAAACACAAGATTTATGGAATGGTTAAAAGTGCATGAAAATGGCCAATTTACTCACTCTGAGTTCTCAAAAAGGGTTTCTTCACCCCGGGAAGTTAATTAAATACCATTTGGAGGCATTTAATGTTCGAGCAAAAACGGCTGATTTTCGACAAAAGAGATAACACCCCCCCATTACGTCATGCTTCAGAAATGTGGAAAATGGTCCGTTTTCAAATGTTTTATTTTTGAACGTCAGTTCACATTTGTAGGTGGATCATCAGTGTTAGAGCTAAAATTAGCATGTTTGAAGTGATTTTCATGCTTCCAGGGGCTCGGGAAGTTAATTAAATACCATTTGGAGGCATTTATTGTTCGAGCAAAAACGGCTGATTTTCGACAAAAGAGATAACACCCCCCCATTACATCATGCTTCAGAAATGTGGAAAATGGTCCGTTTTCAAATGTTTTATTTTTGAACGTCAGTTCACATTTGTAGTTGGATCATCAGTGTTAGAGCTAAAATTAGCATGTTTAAAGTGATTTTCATGCTTCCAGGGGCTCGGGAAGTTAATTAAATACCATTTGGAGGCATTTAATGTTCGAGCAAAAACGGCTGATTTTCGACAAAAGAGATAACACCCCCCCATTACGTCATGCTTCAGAAATGTGGAAAATGGTCCGTTTTCAAATGTTTTATTTTTGAACGTCAGTTCACATTTGTAGGTGGATCATCAGTGTTAGAGCTAAAATTAGCATGTTTAAAGTGATTTTCATGCTTCCAGGGGCCCAAAACACAAGATTTATGGAATGATTAAAAGTGCATGAAAATGGCCAATTTACTCACTCTGAGTTCTCAAAAAGGGTTTCTTCACCCCGGGAAGTTAATTAAATACCATTTGGAGGCACTTAATGTTCGAGCAAAAACGGCTGATTTTCGACAAAAGAGATAACACCCCCCCATTACGTCATGCTTCAGAAATGTGGAAAATGGTCCGTTTTCAAATGTTTTATTTTTGAACGTCAGTTCACATTTGTAGGTGGATCATCAGTGTTAGAGCTAAAATTAGCATGTTTAAAGTGATTTTCATGCTTCCAGGGGCCCAAAACACAAGATTTATGGAATGGTTAAAAGTGCATGAAAATGGCCAATTTACTCACTCTGAGTTCTCAAAAAGGGTTTCTTCACCCCGGGAAGTTAATTAAATACCATTTGGAGGCATTCAATGTTCGTGCAAAAACGGCTGATTTTCGACAAAAGTGATAACACCCCCCCATTACGTCATGCTTCAGAAATGTGGAAAATGGTCCGTTTTCAAATGTTTTATTTTTGAACGTCAGTTCACATTTGTAGGTGGATCATCAGTGTTAGAGCTAAAATTAGCATGTTTAAAGTGATTTTCATGCTTCCAGGGGCTCGGGAAGTTAATTAAATACCATTTGGAGGCATTTAATGTTCGAGCAAAAACGGCTGATTTTCGACAAAAGAGATAACACCCCCCCATTACGTCATGCTTCAGAAATGTGGAAAATGGTCCGTTTTCAAATGTTTTATTTTTGAACGTCAGTTCACATTTGTAGGTGGATCATCAGTGTTAGAGCTAAAATTAGCATGTTTAAAGGGATTTTCATGCTTCCAGGGGCCCAAAACACAAGATTAATGGAATGGTTAAAAGTGCATGAAAATGGCCAATTTACTCACTCTGAGTTCTCAAAAAGGGTTTCTTCACCCCGGGAAGTGAAATAAATACCATTTGGAGGCATTTAATGTTCGAGCAAAAACGGCTGATTTTCGACAAAAGAAATAACACCCCCCCATTACGTCATGCTTCAGAAATGTGGAAAATGGTCCGTTTTCAAATGTTTTATTTTTGAACGTCAGTTCACATTTGTAGGTGGATCATCAGTGTTAGAGCTAAAATTAGCATGTTTAAAGTGATTTTCATGCTTCCAGGGGCCCAAAACACAAGATTTATGGAATGGTTAAAAGTGCATGAAAATGGCCAATTTACTCACTCTGAGTTCTCAAAAAGGGTTTCTTCACCCCGGGAAGTTAATTAAATACCATTTGGAGGCATTTAATGTTCGAGCAAAAACGGCTGATTTTCGACAAAAGAGATAACACCCCCCCATTACGTCATGCTTCAGAAATGTGGAAAATGGTCCGTTTTCAAATGTTTTATTTTTGAACGTCAGTTCACATTTGTAGGTGGATCATCAGTGTTAGAGCTAAAATTAGCTTGTTTAAAGTGATTTTCATGCTTCCAGGGGCCCAAAACACAAGATTTATGGAATGGTTAAAAGTGCATGAAAATGTCCAATTTACTCACTCTGAGTTCTCAAAAAGGGTTTCTTCACCCCGGGAAGTTAATTAAATACCATTTGGAGGCATTTAATGTTCGAGCAAAAACGGCTGATTTTCGACAAAAGAGATAACACCCCCCCATTACGTCATGCTTCAAAAATGTGGAAAATGGTCCGTTTTCAAATGTTTTATTTTTGAACGTCAGTTCACATTTGTAGGTGGATCATCAGTGTTAGAGCTAAAATTAGCATGTTTAAAGTGATTTTCATGCTTCCAGGGGCCCAAAACACAAGATTTATGGAATGGTTAAAAGTGCATGAAAATGGCCAATTTACTCACTCTGAGTTCTCAAAAAGGGTTTCTTCACCCCGGGAAGTTAATTAAATACCATTTGGAGGCATTTAATGTTCGAGCAAAAACGGCTGATTTTCGACAAAAGAGATAACACCCCCCCATTACGTCATGCTTCAGAAATGTGGAAAATGGTCCGTTTTCAAATGTTTTATTTTTGAACGTCAGTTCACATTTGTAGGTGGATCATCAGTGTTAGAGCTAAAATTAGCATGTTTAAAGTGATTTTCATGCTTCCAGGGGCCCAAAACACAAGATTTATAAAATGGTTAAAAGTGCATGAAAATGGCCAATTTACTCACTCTGAGTTCTCAAAAAGGGTTTCTTCACCCCGGGAAGTTAATTAAATACCATTTGGAGGCATTTAATGTTCGAGCAAAAACGGCTGATTTTCGACAAAAGAGATAACACCCCCCCCATTACGTCATGCTTCAGAAATGTGGAAAATGGTCCGTTTTCAAATGTTTTATTTTTGAACGTCAGTTCACATTTGTAGGTGGATCATCAGTGTTAGAGCTAAAATTAGCATGTTTAAAGTGATTTTCATGCTTCCAGGGGCTCGGGAAGTTAATTAAATACCATTTGGAGGCATTTATTGTTCGAGCAAAAACGGCTGATTTTCGACAAAAGAGATAACACCCCCCCATTACGTCATGCTTCAGAAATGTGGAAAATGGTCCGTTTTCAAATGTTTTATTTTTGAACGTCAGTTCACATTTGTAGGTGGATCATCAGTGTTAGAGCTAAAATTAGCATGTTTAAAGTGATTTTCATGCTTCCAGGGGCTCGGGAAGTTAATTAAATACCATTTGGAGGCATTTAATGTTCGAGCAAAAACGGCTGATTTTCGACAAAAGAGATAACACCCCCCCATTACGTCATGCTTCAGAAATGTGGAAAATGGTCCGTTTTCAAATGTTTTATTTTTGAACGTCAGTTCACATTTGTAGGTGGATCATCAGTGTTAGAGCTAAAATTAGCATGTTTAAAGTGATTTTCATGCTTCCAGGGGCCCAAAACACAAGATTTATGGAATGGTTAAAAGTGCATGAAAATGGCCAATTTACTCACTCTGAGTTCTCAAAAAGGGTTTCTTCACCCCGGGAAGTTAATTAAATACCATTTGGAGGCACTTAATGTTCGAGCAAAAACGGCTGATTTTCGACAAAAGAGATAACACCCCCCCATTACGTCATGCTTCAGAAATGTGGAAAATGGTCCGTTTTCAAATGTTTTATTTTTGAACGTCAGTTCACATTTGTAGGTGGATCATCAGTGTTAGAGCTAAAATTAGCATGTTTAAAGTGATTTTCATGCTTCCAGGGGCCCAAAACACAAGATTTATGGAATGGTTAAAAGTGCATGAAAATGGCCAATTTACTCACTCTGAGTTCTCAAAAAGGGTTTCTTCACCCCGGGAAGTTAATTAAATACCATTTGGAGGCATTTAATGTTCGTGCAAAAACGGCTGATTTTCGACAAAAGAGATAACACCCCCCCATTACGTCATGCTTCAGAAATGTGGAAAATGGTCCGTTTTCAAATGTTTTATTTTTGAACGTCAGTTCACATTTGTAGGTGGATCATCAGTGTTAGAGCTAAAATTAGCATGTTTAAAGTGATTTTCATGCTTCCAGGGGCTCGGGAAGTTAATTAAATACCATTTGGAGGCATTTAATGTTCGAGCAAAAACGGCTGATTTTCGACAAAAGAGATAACACCCCCCCATTACGTCATGCTTCAGAAATGTGGAAAATGGTCCGTTTTCAAATGTTTTATTTTTGAACGTCAGTTCACATTTGTAGGTGGATCATCAGTGTTAGAGCTAAAATTAGCATGTTTAAAGTGATTTTCATGCTTCCAGGGGCTCGGGAAGTTAATTAAATACCATTTGGAGGCATTTAATGTTCGAGCAAAAACGGCTGATTTTCGACAAAAGAGATAACACCCCCCCATTACGTCATGCTTCAGAAATGTGGAAAATGGTCCGTTTTCAAATGTTTTATTTTTGAACGTCAGTTCACATTTGTAGGTGGATCATCAGTGTTAGAGCTAAAATTAGCATGTTTAAAGGGATTTTCATGCTTCCAGGGGCCCAAAACACAAGATTAATGGAATGGTTAAAAGTGCATGAAAATGGCCAATTTACTCACTCTGAGTTCTCAAAAAGGGTTTCTTCACCCCGGGAAGTGAAATAAATACCATTTGGAGGCATTTAATGTTCGAGCAAAAACGGCTGATTTTCGACAAAAGAAATAACACCCCCCCATTACGTCATGCTTCAGAAATGTGGAAAATGGTCCGTTTTCAAATGTTTTATTTTTGAACGTCAGTTCACATTTGTAGGTGGATCATCAGTGTTAGAGCTAAAATTAGCATGTTTAAAGTGATTTTCATGCTTCCAGGGGCCCAAAACACAAGATTTATGGAATGGTTAAAAGTGCATGAAAATGGCCAATTTACTCACTCTGAGTTCTCAAAAAGGGTTTCTTCACCCCGGGAAGTTAATTAAATACCATTTGGAGGCATTTAATGTTCGAGCAAAAACGGCTGATTTTCGACAAAAGAGATAACACCCCCCCATTACGTCATGCTTCAGAAATGTGGAAAATGGTCCGTTTTCAAATGTTTTATTTTTGAACGTCAGTTCACATTTGTAGGTGGATCATCAGTGTTAGAGCTAAAATTAGCATGTTTAAAGTGATTTTCATGCTTCCAGGGGCTCGGGAAGTGAAATAAATACCATTTGGAGGCATTTAATGTTCGAGCAAAAACGGCTGATTTTCGACAAAAGAGATAACACCCCCCCATTACGTCATGCTTCAGAAATGTGGAAAATGGTCCGTTTTCAAATGTTTTATTTTTGAACTTCAGTTCACATTTGTAGGTGGATCATCAGTGTTAGAGCTAAAATTAGCATGTTTAAAGTGATTTTCATGCTTCCAGGGGCTCGGGAAGTTAATTAAATACCATTTGGAGGCATTTAATGTTCGAGCAAAAACGGATGATTTTCGACAAAAGAGATAACACCCCCCCATACGTCATGCTTCAGAAATGTGGAAAATGGTCCGTTTTCAAATGTTTTATTTTTGAACGTCAGTTCACATTTGTAGGTGGATCATCAGTGTTAGAGCTAAAATTAGCATGTTTAAAGTGATTTTCATGCTTCCAGGGGCCCAAAACACAAGATTTATGGAATGGTTAAAAGTGCATGAAAATTGCCAATTTACTCACTCTGAGTTCTCAAAAAGGGTTTCTTCACCCCGGGAAGTTAATTAAATACCATTTGGAGGCATTTAATGTTCGAGCAAAAACGGCTGATTTTCGACAAAAGAGATAACACCCCCCCATTACGTCATGCTTCAGAAATGTGGAAAATGGTCCGTTTTCAAATGTTTTATTTTTGAACGTCAGTTCACATTTGTAGGTGGATCATCAGTGTTAGAGCTAAAATTAGCATGTTTAAAGTGATTTTCATGCTTCCAGGGGCCCAAAACACAAGATTTATGGAATGGTTAAAAGTGCATGAAAATGGCCAATTTACTCACTCTGTGTTCTCAAAAAGGGTTTCTTCACCCCGGGAAGTTAATTAAATACCATTTGGAGGCATTTAATGTTCGAGCAAAAACGGCTGATTTTCGACAAAAGAGATAACACCCCCCCATTACGTCATGCTTCAGAAATGTGGAAAATGGTCCGTTTTCAAATGTTTTATTTTTGAACGTCAGTTCACATTTTTAGGTGGATCATCAGTGTTAGAGCTAAAATTAGCATGTTTAAAGTGATTTTCATGCTTCCAGGGGCTCGGGAAGTTAATTAAATACCATTTGGAGGCATTTAATGTTCGAGCAAAAACGGCTGATTTTCGACAAAAGAGATAACACCCACCCATTACGTCATGCTTCAGAAATGTGGAAAATGGTCCGTTTTCAAATGTTTTATTTTTGAACGTCAGTTCACATTTGTAGGTGGATCATCAGTGTTAGAGCTAAAATTAGCATGTTTAAAGTGATTTTCATGCTTCCAGGGGCTCGGGAAGTTAATTAAATACCATTTGGAGGCATTTAATGTTCGAGCAAAAACGGCTGATTTTCGACAAAAGAGATAACACCCCCCCATTACGTCATGCTTCAGAAATGTGGAAAATGGTCCGTTTTCAAATGTTTTATTTTTGAACGTCAGTTCACATTTGTAGGTGGATCATCAGTGTTAGAGCTAAAATTAGCATGTTTAAAGTGATTTTCATGCTTCCAGGGGCCCAAAACACAAGATTTATGGAATGGTTAAAAGTGCATGAAAATGGCCAATTTACTCACTCTGAGTTCTCAAAAAGGGTTTCTTCACCCCAGGAAGTTAATTAAATACCATTTGGAGGCATTTAATGTTCGAGCAAAAACGGCTGATTTTTGACAAAAGAGATAACACCCCCCCATTACGTCATGCTTCAGAAATGTGGAAAATGGTCCGTTTTCAAATGTTTTATTTTTGAACGTCAGTTCACATTTGTAGGTGGATCATCAGTGTTAGAGCTAAAATTAGCATGTTTAAAGTGATTTTCATGCTTCCAGGGGCTCGGGAAGTGAAATAAATACCATTTGGAGTCATTTAATGTTCGAGCAAAAACGGCTGATTTTCGACAAAAGAGATAACACCCCCCTATTACGTCATGCTTCAGAAATGTGGAAAATGGTCCGTTTTCAAATGTTTTATTTTTGAACGTCAGTTCACATTTGTAGGTGGATCATCAGTGTTAGAGCTAAAATTAGCATGTTTAAAGTGATTTTCATGCTTCCAGGGGCTCTAGAAGTTAATTAAATACCATTTGGAGGCATTTAATGTTCGAGCAAAAACGGCTGATTATCGACAAAAGAGATAACACCCCCCCCATTACGTCATGCTTCAGAAATGTGGAAAATGGTCCGTTTTCAAATGTTTTATTTTTGAACGTCAGTTCACATTTGTAGGTGGATCATCAGTGTTAGAGCTAAAATTAGCATGTTTAAAGTGATTTTCATGCTTCCAGGGGCCCAAAACACAAGATTAATGGAATGGTTAAAAGTGCATGAAAATGGCCAATTTACTCACTCTGAGTTCTCAAAAAGGGTTTCTTCACCCCGGGAAGTGAAATAAATACCATTTGGAGGCATTTAATGTTCGAGCAAAAACGGCTGATTTTCGACAAAAGAGATAACACCCCCCCCATTACGTCATGCTTCAGAAATGTGGAAAATGGTCCGTTTTCAAATGTTTTATTTTTGAACGTCAGTTCACATTTGTAGGTGGATCATCAGTGTTAGAGCTAAAATTAGCATGTTTAAAGTGATTTTCATGCTTCCAGGGGCCCAAAACACAAGATTTATGGAATGGTTAAAAGTGCATGAAAATGGCCAATTTACTCACTCTGAGTTCTCAAAAAGGGTTTCTTCACCCCGGGAAGTTAATTAAATACCATTTGGAGGCATTTAATGTTCGAGCAAAAACGGCTGATTTTCGACAAAAGAGATAACACCCCCCCATTACGTCATGCTTCAGAAATGTGGAAAATGGTCCGTTTTCAAATGTTTTATTTTTGAACGTCAGTTCACATTTGTAGGTGGATCATCAGTGTTAGAGCTAAAATTAGCATGTTTAAAGTGATTTTCATGCTTCCAGGGGCTCGGGAAGTGAAATAAATACCATTTGGAGCCATTTAATGTTCGAGCAAAAACGGCTGATTTTCGACAAAAGAGATAACACCCCCCCATTACGTCATGCTTCAGAAATGTGGAAAATGGTCCGTTTTCAAATGTTTTATTTTTGAACGTCAGTTCACATTTGTAGGTGGATCATCAGTGTTAGAGCTAAAATTAGCATGTTTAAAGTGATTTTCATGCTTCCAGGGGCTCGGGAAGTTAATTAAATACCATTTGGAGGCATTTAATGTTCGAGCAAAAACGGCTGATTTTCGACAAAAGAGATAACACCCCCCCATTACGTCATGCTTCAGAAATGTGGAAAATGGTCCGTTTTCAAACGTTTTATTTTTGAACGTCAGTTCACATTTGTAGGTGGATCATCAGTGTTAGAGCTAAAATTAGCATGTTTAAAGTGATTTTCATGCTTCCAGGGGCCCAAAACACAAGATTTATGGAATGGTTAAAAGTGCATGAAAATGGCCAATTTACTCACTCTGAGTTCTCAAAAAGGGTTTCTTCACCCCGGGAAGTTAATTAAATACCATTTGGAGGCATTTAATGTTCGAGCAAAAACGGCTGATTTTCGACAAAAGAGATAACACCCCCCCCATTACGTCATGCTTCAGAAATGTGGAAAATGGTCCGTTTTCAAATGTTTTATTTTTGAACGTCAGTTCACATTTGTAGGTGGATCATCAGTGTTAGAGCTAAAATTAGCATGTTTAAAGTGATTTTCATGCTTCCAGGGGCTCGGGAAGTTAATTAAATACCATTTGGAGGCATTTAATGTTCGAGCAAAAACGGCTGATTTTCGACAAAAGAGATAACACCCCCCCCATTACGTCATGCTTCAGAAATGTGGAAAATGGTCCGTTTTCAAATGTTTTATTTTTGAACGTCAGTTCACATTTGTAGGTGGATCATCAGTGTTAGAGCTAAAATTAGCATGTTTAAAGTGATTTTCATGCTTCCAGGGGCCCAAAACACAAGATTTATGGAATGGTTAAAAGTGCATGAAAATGGCCAATTTACTCACTCTGAGTTCTCAAAAAGGGTTTCTTCACCCCGGGAAGTTAATTAAATACCATTTGGAGGCACTTAATGTTCGAGCAAAAACGGCTGATTTTCGACAAAAGAGATAACACCCCCCCATTACGTCATGCTTCAGAAATGTGGAAAATGGTCCGTTTTCAAATGTTTTATTTTTGAACGTCAGTTCACATTTGTAGGTGGATCATCAGTGTTAGAGCTAAAATTAGCATGTTTAAAGTGATTTTCATGCTTCCAGGGGCCCAAAACACAAGATTTATGGAATGGTTAAAAGTGCATGAAAATGGCCAATTTACTCACTCTGAGTTCTCAAAAAGGGTTTCTTCACCCCGGGAAGTTAATTAAATACCATTTGGAGGCATTTAATGTTCGAGCAAAAACGGCTGATTTTCGACAAAAGAGATAACACCCCCCCATTACGTCATGCTTCAGAAATGTGGAAAATGGTCCGTTTTCAAATGTTTTATTTTTGAACGTCAGTTCACATTTTTAGGTGGATCATCAGTGTTAGAGCTAAAATTAGCATGTTTAAAGTGATTTTCATGCTTCCAGGGGCTCGGGAAGTTAATTAAATACCATTTGGAGGCATTTAATGTTCGAGCAAAAACGGCTGATTTTCGATAAAAGAGATAACACCCACCCATTACGTCATGCTTCAGAAATGTGGAAAATGGTCCGTTTTCAAATGTTTTATTTTTGAACGTCAGTTCACATTTGTAGGTGGATCATCAGTGTTAGAGCTAAAATTAGCATGTTTAAAGTGATTTTCATGCTTCCAGGGGCTCGGGAAGTTAATTAAATACCATATGGAGGCATTTAATGTTCGAGCAAAAACGGCTGATTTTCGACAAAAGAGATAACACCCCCCCATTACGTCATGCTTCAGAAATGTGGAAAATGGTCCGTTTTCAAATGTTTTATTTTTGAACGTCAGTTCACATTTGTAGGTGGATCATCAGTGTTAGAGCTAAAATTAGCATGTTTAAAGTGATTTTCATGCTTCCAGGGGCCCAAAACACAAGATTTATGGAATGGTTAAAAGTGCATGAAAATGGCCAATTTACTCACTCTGAGTTCTCAAAAAGGGTTTCTTCACCCCAGGAAGTTAATTAAATACCATTTGGAGGCATTTAATGTTCGAGCAAAAACGGCTGATTTTCGACAAAAGAGATAACACCCCCCCATTACGTCATGCTTCAGAAATGTGGAAAATGGTCCGTTTTCAAATGTTTTATTTTTGAACGTCAGTTCACATTTGTAGGTGGATCATCAGTGTTAGAGCTAAAATTAGCATGTTTAAAGTGATTTTCATGCTTCCAGGGGCTCGGGAAGTGAAATAAATACCATTTGGAGTCATTTAATGTTCGAGCAAAAACGGCTGATTTTCGACAAAAGAGATAACACCCCCCTATTACGTCATGCTTCAGAAATGTGGAAAATGGTCCGTTTTCAAATGTTTTATTTTTGAACGTCAGTTCACATTTGTAGGTGGATCATCAGTGTTAGAGCTAAAATTTGCATGTTTAAAGTGATTTTCATGCTTCCAGGGGCTCTAGAAGTTAATTAAATACCATTTGGAGGCATTTAATGTTCGAGCAAAAACGGCTGATTTTCGACAAAAGAGATAACACCCCCCCCATTACGTCATGCTTCAGAAATGTGGAAAATGGTCCGTTTTCAAATGTTTTATTTTTGAACGTCAGTTCACATTTGTAGGTGGATCATCAGTGTTAGAGCTAAAATTAGCATGTTTAAAGTGATTTTCATGCTTCCAGGGGCCCAAAACACAAGATTAATGGAATGGTTAAAAGTGCATGAAAATGGCCAATTTACTCACTCTGAGTTCTCAAAAAGGGTTTCTTCACCCCGGGAAGTGAAATAAATACCATTTGGAGGCATTTAATGTTCGAGCAAAAACGGCTGATTTTCGACAAAAGAGATAACACCCCCCCCATTACGTCATGCTTCAGAAATGTGGAAAATGGTCCGTTTTCAAATGTTTTATTTTTGAACGTCAGTTCACATTTGTAGGTGGATCATCAGTGTTAGAGCTAAAATTAGCATGTTTAAAGTGATTTTCATGCTTCCAGGGGCTCGGGAAGTTAATTAAATACCATTTGGAGGCATTTAATGTTCGAGCAAAAACGGCTGATTTTCGACAAAAGAGATAACACCCCCCCCATTACGTCATGCTTCAGAAATGTGGAAAATGGTCCGTTTTCAAATGTTTTATTTTTGAACGTCAGTTCACATTTGTAGGTGGATCATCAGTGTTAGAGCTAAAATTAGCATGTTTAAAGTGATTTTCATGCTTCCAGGGGCCCAAAACACAAGATTTATGGAATGGTTAAAAGTGCATGAAAATGGCCAATTTACTCACTCTGAGTTCTCAAAAAGGGTTTCTTCACCCCGGGAAGTTAATTAAATACCATTTGGAGGCACTTAATGTTCGAGCAAAAACGGCTGATTTTCGACAAAAGAGATAACACCCCCCCATTACGTCATGCTTCAGAAATGTGGAAAATGGTCCGTTTTCAAATGTTTTATTTTTGAACGTCAGTTCACATTTGTAGGTGGATCATCAGTGTTAGAGCTAAAATTAGCATGTTTAAAGTGATTTTCATGCTTCCAGGGGCCCAAAACACAAGATTTATGGAATGGTTAAAAGTGCATGAAAATGGCCAATTTACTCACTCTGAGTTCTCAAAAAGGGTTTCTTCACCCCGGGAAGTTAATTAAATACCATTTGGAGGCATTTAATGTTCGAGCAAAAACGGCTGATTTTCGACAAAAGAGATAACACCCCCCCATTACGTCATGCTTCAGAAATGTGGAAAATGGTCCGTTTTCAAATGTTTTATTTTTGAACGTCAGTTCACATTTTTAGGTGGATCATCAGTGTTAGAGCTAAAATTAGCATGTTTAAAGTGATTTTCATGCTTC
Organism: Lissotriton vulgaris; assembly: GCF_964263255.1. Classification (NCBI taxonomy): domain Eukaryota; kingdom Metazoa; phylum Chordata; class Amphibia; order Caudata; family Salamandridae; genus Lissotriton; species Lissotriton vulgaris. Next base: position 122,060 of record NW_028242752.1, read on the forward strand.
CAGGGGCTCGGGAAGTTAATTAAATACCATTTGGAGGCATTTAATGTTCGAGCAAAAACGGCTGATTTTCGATAAAAGAGATAACACCCACCCATTACGTCATGCTTCAGAAATGTGGAAAATGGTCCGTTTTCAAATGTTTTATTTTTGAACGTCAGTTCACATTTGTAGGTGGATCATCAGTGTTAGAGCTAAAATTAGCATGTTTAAAGTGATTTTCATGCTTCCAGGGGCTCGGGAAGTTAATTAAATACCATATGGAGGCATTTAATGTTCGAGCAAAAACGGCTGATTTTCGACAAAAGAGATAACACCCCCCCATTACGTCATGCTTCAGAAATGTGGAAAATGGTCCGTTTTCAAATGTTTTATTTTTGAACGTCAGTTCACATTTGTAGGTGGATCATCAGTGTTAGAGCTAAAATTAGCATGTTTAAAGTGATTTTCATGCTTCCAGGGGCCCAAAACACAAGATTTATGGAATGGTTAAAAGTGCATGAAAATGGCCAATTTACTCACTCTGAGTTCTCAAAAAGGGTTTCTTCACCCCAGGAAGTTAATTAAATACCATTTGGAGGCATTTAATGTTCGAGCAAAAACGGCTGATTTTCGACAAAAGAGATAACACCCCCCCATTACGTCATGCTTCAGAAATGTGGAAAATGGTCCGTTTTCAAATGTTTTATTTTTGAACGTCAGTTCACATTTGTAGGTGGATCATCAGTGTTAGAGCTAAAATTAGCATGTTTAAAGTGATTTTCATGCTTCCAGGGGCTCGGGAAGTGAAATAAATACCATTTGGAGTCATTTAATGTTCGAGCAAAAACGGCTGATTTTCGACAAAAGAGATAACACCCCCCTATTACGTCATGCTTCAGAAATGTGGAAAATGGTCCGTTTTCAAATGTTTTATTTTTGAACGTCAGTTCACATTTGTAGGTGGATCATCAGTGTTAGAGCTAAAATTTGCATGTTTAAAGTGATTTTCATGCTTCCAGGGGCTCTAGAAGTTAATTAAATACCATTTGGAGGCATTTAATGTTCGAGCAAAAACGGCTGATTTTCGACAAAAGAGATAACACCCCCCCCATTACGTCATGCTTCAGAAATGTGGAAAATGGTCCGTTTTCAAATGTTTTATTTTTGAACGTCAGTTCACATTTGTAGGTGGATCATCAGTGTTAGAGCTAAAATTAGCATGTTTAAAGTGATTTTCATGCTTCCAGGGGCCCAAAACACAAGATTAATGGAATGGTTAAAAGTGCATGAAAATGGCCAATTTACTCACTCTGAGTTCTCAAAAAGGGTTTCTTCACCCCGGGAAGTGAAATAAATACCATTTGGAGGCATTTAATGTTCGAGCAAAAACGGCTGATTTTCGACAAAAGAGATAACACCCCCCCCATTACGTCATGCTTCAGAAATGTGGAAAATGGTCCGTTTTCAAATGTTTTATTTTTGAACGTCAGTTCACATTTGTAGGTGGATCATCAGTGTTAGAGCTAAAATTAGCATGTTTAAAGTGATTTTCATGCTTCCAGGGGCCCAAAACACAAGATTTATGGAATGGTTAAAAGTGCATGAAAATGGGCAATTTACTCACTCTGAGTTCTCAAAAAGGGTTTCTTCACCCCGGGAAGTTAATTAAATACCATTTGGAGGCATTTAATGTTCGAGCAAAAACGGCTGATTTTCGACAAAAGAGATAACACCCCCCCATTACGTCATGCTTCAGAAATGTGGAAAATGGTCCGTTTTCAAATGTTTTATTTTTGAACGTCAGTTCACATTTGTAGGTGGATCATCAGTGTTAGAGCTAAAATTAGCATGTTTAAAGTGATTTTCATGCTTCCAGGGGCTCGGGAAGTGAAATAAATACCATTTGGAGCCATTTAATGTTCGAGCAAAAATGGCTGATTTTCGACAAAAGAGATAACACCCCCCCATTACGTCATGCTTCAGAAATGTGGAAAATGGTCCGTTTTCAAATGTTTTATTTTTGAACGTCAGTTCACATTTGTAGGTGGATCATCAGTGTTAGAGCTAAAATTAGCATGTTTAAAGTGATTTTCATGCTTCCAGGGGCTCGGGAAGTTAATTAAATACCATTTGGAGGCATTTAATGTTCGAGCAAAAACGGCTGATTTTCGACAATAGAGATAACACCCCCCCATTACGTCATGCTTCAGAAATGTGGAAAATGGTCCGTTTTCAAATGTTTTATTTTTGAACGTCAGTTCACATTTGTAGGTGGATCATCAGTGTTAGAGCTAAAATTAGCATGTTTAAAGTGATTTTCATGCTTCCAGGGGCCCAAAACACAAGATTTATGGAATGGTTAAAAGTGCATGAAAATGGCCAATTTACTCACTCTGAGTTCTCAAAAAGGGTTTCTTCACCCCGGGAAGTTAATTAAATACCATTTGGAGGCATTTAATGTTCGAGCAAAAACGGCTGATTTTCGACAAAAGAGATAACACCCCCCCATTACGTCATGCTTCAGAAATGTGGAAAATGGTCCGTTTTCAAATGTTTTATTTTTGATTGTCAGTTCACATTTGTAGGTGGATCATCAGTGTTAGAGCTAAAATTAGCATGTTTAAAGTGATTTTCATGCTTCCAGGGGCCCAAAACACAAGATTTATGGAATGGTTAAAAGTGCATGAAAATGTCCAATTTACTCACTCTGAGTTCTCAAAAAGGGTTTCTTCACCCCGGGAAGTTAATTAAATACCATTTGGAGGCATTTAATGTTCGAGCAAAAACAGCTGATTTTCGACAAAAGAGATAACACCCCCCCATTACGTCATGCTTCAGAAATGTGGAAAATGGTCCGTTTTCAAATGTTTTATTTTTGAACGTCAGTTCACATTTGTAGGTGGATCATCAGTGTTAGAGCTAAAATTAGCATGTTTAAAGTGATTTTCATGCTTCCAGGGGCTCGGGAAGTGAAATAAATACCATTTGGAGTCATTTAATGTTCGAGCAAAAACGGCTGATTTTCGACAAAAGAGATAACACCCCCCTATTACGTCATGCTTCAGAAATGTGGAAAATGGTCCGTTTTCAAATGTTTTATTTTTGAACGTCAGTTCACATTTGTAGGTGGATCATCAGTGTTAGAGCTAAAATTAGCATGTTTAAAGTGATTTTCATGCTTCCAGGGGCTCTAGAAGTTAATTAAATACCATTTGGAGGCATTTAATGTTCGAGCAAAAACGGCTGATTTTCGACAAAAGAGATAACACCCCCCCCATTACGTCATGCTTCAGAAATGTGGAAAATGGTCCATTTTCAAATGTTTTATTTTTGAACGTCAGTTCACATTTGTAGGTGGATCATCAGTGTTAGAGCTAAAATTAGCATGTTTAAAGTGATTTTCATGCTTCCAGGGGCCCAAAACACAAGATTAATGGAATGGTTAAAAGTGCATGAAAATGGCCAATTTACTCACTCTGAGTTCTCAAAAAGGGTTTCTTCACCCCGGGAAGTGAAATAAATACCATTTGGAGGCATTTAATGTTCGAGCAAAAACGGCTGATTTTCGACAAAAGAGATAACACCCCCCCCATTACGTCATGCTTCAGAAATGTGGAAAATGGTCCGTTTTCAAATGTTTTATTTTTGAACGTCAGTTCACATTTGTAGGTGGATCATCAGTGTTAGAGCTAAAATTAGCATGTTTAAAGTGATTTTCATGCTTCCAGGGGCCCAAAACACAAGATTTATGGAATGGTTAAAAGTGCATGAAAATGGGCAATTTATTCACTCTGAGTTCTCAAAAAGGGTTTCTTCACCCCGGGAAGTTAATTAAATACCATTTGGAGGCATTTAATGTTCGAGCAAAAACGGCTGATTTTCGACAAAAGAGATAACACCCCCCCATTACGTCATGCTTCAGAAATGTGGAAAATGGTCAGTTTTCAAATGTTTTATTTTTGAACGTCAGTTCACATTAGTAGGTGGATCATCAGTGTTAGAGCTAAAATTAGCATGTTTAAAGTGATTTTCATGCTTCCAGGGGCTCGGGAAGTTAATTAAATACCATTTGGAGGCATTTAATGTTCGAGCAAAAACGGCTGATTTTCGACAAAAGAGATAACACCCCCCCATTACGTCATGCTTCAGAAATGTGGAAAATGGTCCGTTTTCAAATGTTTTATTTTTGAACGTCAGTTCACATTTGTAGGTGGATCATCAGTGTTAGAGCTAAAATTAGCATGTTTAAAGTGATTTTCATGCTTCCAGGGGCCCAAAACACAAGATTTATGGAATGGTTAAAAGTGCATAAAAATGGCCAATTTACTCACTCTGAGTTCTCAAAAAGGGTTTCTTCACCCCGGGAAGTTAATTAAATACCATTTGGAGGCATTTAATGTTCGAGCAAAAACGGCTGATTTTCGACAAAAGAGATAACACCCCCCCATTACGTCATGCTTCAGAAATGTGGAAAATGGTCCGTTTTCAAATGTTTTATTTTTGAACGTCAGTTCACATTTGTAGGTGGATCATCAGTGTTAGAGCTAAAATTAGCATGTTTAAAGTGATTTTCATGCTTCCAGGGGCCCAAAACACAAGATTTATGGAATGGTTAAAAGTGCATGAAAATGTCCAATTTACTCACTCTGAGTTCTCAAAAAGGGTTTCTTCACCCCGGGAAGTTAATTAAATACCATTTGGAGGCATTTAATGTTCGAGCAAAAACGGCTGATTTTCGACAAAAGAGATAACACCCCCCCATTACGTCATGCTTCAGAAATGTGGAAAATGGTCCGTTTTCAAATGTTTTATTTTTGAACGTCGGTTCACATTTGTAGGTGGATCATCAGTGTTAGAGCTAAAATTAGCATGTTTAAAGTGATTTTCATGCTTCCAGGGGCCCAAAACACAAGATTTATGGAATGGTTAAAAGTGCATGAAAATGGCCAATTTACTCACTCTGAGTTCTCAAAAAGGGTTTCTTCACCCCGGGAAGTTAATTAAATACCATTTGGAGGCATTTAATGTTCGAGCAAAAACGGCTGATTTTCGACAAAAGAGATAACACCCCCCCATTACGTCATGCTTCAGAAATGTGGAAAATGGTCCGTTTTCAAATGTTTTATTTTTGAACGTCAGTTCACATTTGTAGGTGGATCATCAGTGTTAGAGCTAAAATTAGCATGTTTAAAGTGAATTTCATGCTTATAGGGGCCCAAAACACAAGATTTATGGAATGGTTAAAAGTGCATGAAAATGGCCAATTTTCTCACTCTGAGTTCTCAAAAAGGGTTTCTTCACCCCGGGAAGTTAATTAAATACCATTTGGAGGCATTTAATGTTCGAGCAAAAACGGCTGATTTTCGACAAAAGAGATAAAACCCCCCCATTACGTCATGCTTCAGAAATGTGGAAAATGGTCCGTTTTCAAATGTTTTATTTTTGAACGTCAGTTCACATTTGTAGGTGGATCATCAGTGTTAGAGCTAAAATTAGCATGTTTAAAGTGATTTTCATGCTTCCAGGGGCTCGGGAAGTTAATTAAATACCATTTGGAGGCATTTAATGTTCGAGCAAAAACGGCTGATTTTCGACAAAAGAGATAACACCCCCCATTACGTCATGCTTCAGAAATGTGGAAAATGGTCCGTTTTCAAATGTTTTATTTTTGAACGTCAGTTCACATTTGTAGGTGGATCATCAGTGTTAGAGCTAAAATTAGCATGTTTAAAGTGATTTTCATGCTTCCAGGGGCCCAAAACACAAGATTTATGGAATGGGTAAAAGTGCATGAAAATGGCCAATTTACTCACTCTGAGTTCTCAAAAAGGGTTTCTTCACCCCGGGAAGTTAATTAAATACCATTTGGAGGCATTTAATGTTCGAGCAAAAACGGCTGATTTTCGACAAAAGAGATAACACCCCCCCCCCATTACGTCATGCTTCAGAAATGTGGAAAATGGTCCGTTTTCAAATGTTTTATTTTTGAACGTCAGTTCACATTTGTAGGTGGATCATCAGTGTTAGAGCTAAAATTAGCATGTTTAAAGTGATTTTCATGCTTCCAGGGGCTCGGGAAGTTAATTAAATACCATTTGGAGGCATTTAATGTTCGAGCAAAAACGGCTGATTTTCGACAAAAGAGATAACACCCCCCCATTACGTCATGCTTCAGAAATGTGGAAAATGGTCCGTTTTCAAATGTTTTATTTTTGAACGTCAGTTCACATTTGTAGGTGGATCATCAGTGTTAGAGCTAAAATTAGCATGTTTAAAGTGATTTTCATGCTTCCAGGGGCCCAAAACACAAGATTTATGGAATGGTTAAAAGTGCATGAAAATGGCCAATTTACTCACTCTGAGTTCTCAAAAAGGGTTTCTTCACCCCGGGAAGTTAATTAAATACCATTTGGAGGCATTTAATGTTCGAGCAAAAACGGCTGATTTTCGACAAAAGAGATAACACCCCCCCATTACGTCATGCTTCAGAAATGTGGAAAATGGTCAGTTTTCAAATGTTTTATTTTTGAACGTCAGTTCACATTTGTAGGTGGATCATCAGTGTTAGAGCTAAAATTAGCATGTTTAAAGTGATTTTCATGCTTCCAGGGGCTCGGGAAGTTAATTAAATACCATTTGGAGGCATTTAATGTTCGAGCAAAAACGGCTGATTTTCGACAAAAGAGATAACACCCCCCCATTACGTCATGCTTCAGAAATGTGGAAAATGGTCCGTTTTCAAATGTTTTATTTTTGAACGTCAGTTCACATTTGTAGGTGGATCATCAGTGTTAGAGCTAAAATTAGCATGTTTAAAGTGATTTTCATGCTTCCAGGGGCCCAAAACACAAGATTAATGGAATGGTTAAAAGTGCATGAAAATGGCCAATTTACTCACTCTGAGTTCTCAAAAAGGGTTTCTTCACCCCGGGAAGTGAAATAAATACCATTTGGAGGCATTTAATGTTCGAGCAAAAACGGCTGATTTTCGACAAAAGAGATAACACCCCCCCCATTACGTCATGCTTCAGAAATGTGGAAAATGGTCCGTTTTCAAATGTTTTATTTTTGAACGTCAGTTCACATTTGTAGGTGGATCATCAGTGTTAGAGCTAAAATTAGCATGTTTAAAGTGATTTTCATGCTTCCAGGGGCCCAAAACACAAGATTTATGGAATGGTTAAAAGTGCATGAAAATGGCCAATTTACTCACTCTGAGTTCTCAAAAAGGGTTTCTTCACCCCGGGAAGTTAATTAAATACCATTTGGAGGCATTTAATGTTCGAGCAAAAACGGCTGATTTTCGACAAAAGAGATAACACCCCCCCATTACGTCATGCTTCAGAAATGTGGAAAATGGTCCGTTTTCAAATGTTTTATTTTTGAACGTCAGTTCACATTTGTAGGTGGATCATCAGTGTTAGAGCTAAAATTAGCATGTTTAAAGTGATTTTCATGCTTCCAGGGGCTCGGGAAGTGAAATAAATACCATTTGGAGCCATTTAATGTTCGAGCAAAAACGGCTGATTTTCGACAAAAGAGATAACACCCCCCCATTACGTCATGCTTCAGAAATGTGGAAAATGGTCCGTTTTCAAATGTTTTATTTTTGAACGTCAGTTCACATTTGTAGGTGGATCATCAGTGTTAGAGCTAAAATTAGCATGTTTAAAGTGATTTTCATGCTTCCAGGGGCTCGGGAAGTTAATTAAATACCATTTGGAGGCATTTAATGTTCGAGCAAAAACGGCTGATTTTCGACAAAAGAGATAACACCCCCCCATTACGTCATGCTTCAGAAATGTGGAAAATGGTCCGTTTTCAAACGTTTTATTTTTGAACGTCAGTTCACATTTGTAGGTGGATCATCAGTGTTAGAGCTAAAATTAGCATGTTTAAAGTGATTTTCATGCTTCCAGGGGCCCAAAACACAAGATTTATGGAATGGTTAAAAGTGCATGAAAATGGCCAATTTACTCACTCTGAGTTCTCAAAAAGGGTTTCTTCACCCCGGGAAGTTAATTAAATACCATTTGGAGGCATTTAATGTTCGAGCAAAAACGGCTGATTTTCGACAAAAGAGATAACACCCCCCCCATTACGTCATGCTTCAGAAATGTGGAAAATGGTCCGTTTTCAAATGTTTTATTTTTGAACGTCAGTTCACATTTGTAGGTGGATCATCAGTGTTAGAGCTAAAATTAGCATGTTTAAAGTGATTTTCATGCTTCCAGGGGCTCGGGAAGTTAATTAAATACCATTTGGAGGCATTTATTGTTCGAGCAAAAACGGCTGATTTTCGACAAAAGAGATAACACCCCCCCATTACGTCATGCTTCAGAAATGTGGAAAATGGTCCGTTTTCAAATGTTTTATTTTTGAACGTCAGTTCACATTTGTAGGTGGATCATCAGTGTTAGAGCTAAAATTAGCATGTTTAAAGTGATTTTCATGCTTCCAGGGGCTCGGGAAGTTAATTAAATACCATTTGGAGGCATTTAATGTTCGAGCAAAAACGGCTGATTTTCGACAAAAGAGATAACACCCCCCCATTACGTCATGCTTCAGAAATGTGGAAAATGGTCCGTTTTCAAATGTTTTATTTTTGAACGTCAGTTCACATTTGTAGGTGGATCATCAGTGTTAGAGCTAAAATTAGCATGTTTAAAGTGATTTTCATGCTTCCAGGGGCCCAAAACACAAGATTTATGGAATGGTTAAAAGTGCATGAAAATGGCCAATTTACTCACTCTGAGTTCTCAAAAAGGGCTTCTTCACCCCGGGAAGTTAATTAAATACCATTTGGAGGCACTTAATGTTCGAGCAAAAACGGCTGATTTTCGACAAAAGAGATAACACCCCCCCATTACGTCATGCTTCAGAAATGTGGAAAATGGTCCGTTTTCAAATGTTTTATTTTTGAACGTCAGTTCACATTTGTAGGTGGATCATCAGTGTTAGAGCTAAAATTAGCATGTTTAAAGTGATTTTCATGCTTCCCGGGGCCCAAAACACAAGATTTATGGAATGGTTAAAAGTGCATGAAAATGGCCAATTTACTCACTCTGAGTTCTCAAAAAGGGTTTCTTCACCCCGGGAAGTTAATTAAATACCATTTGGAGGCATTTAATGTTCGAGCAAAAACGGCTGATTTTCGACAAAAGAGATAACACCCCCCATTACGTCATGCTTCAGAAATGTGGAAAATGGTCCGTTTTCAAATGTTTTATTTTTGAACGTCAGTTCACATTTTTAGGTGGATCATCAGTGTTAGAGCTAAAATTAGCATGTTTAAAGTGATTTTCATGCTTCCAGGGGCTCGGGAAGTTAATTAAATACCATTTGGAGGCATTTAATGTTCGAGCAAAAACGGCTGATTTTCGACAAAAGAGATAACACCCACCCATTACGTCATGCTTCAGAAATGTGGAAAATGGTCCGTTTTCAAATGTTTTATTTTTGAACGTCAGTTCACATTTGTAGGTGGATCATCAGTGTTAGAGCTAAAATTAGCATGTTTAAAGTGATTTTCATGCTTCCAGGGGCTCGGGAAGTTAATTAAATACCATATGGAGGCATTTAATGTTCGAGCAAAAACGGCTGATTTTCGACAAAAGAGATAACACCCCCCCATTACGTCATGCTTCAGAAATGTGGAAAATGGTCCGTTTTCAAATGTTTTATTTTTGAACGTCAGTTCACATTTGTAGGTGGATCATCAGTGTTAGAGCTAAAATTAGCATGTTTAAAGTGATTTTCATGCTTCCAGGGGCCCAAAACACAAGATTTATGGAATGGTTAAAAGTGCATGAAAATGGCCAATTTACTCACTCTGAGTTCTCAAAAAGGGTTTCTTCACCCCAGGAAGTTAATTAAATACCATTTGGAGGCATTTAATGTTCGAGCAAAAACGGCTGATTTTCGACAAAAGAGATAACACCCCCCCATTACGTCATGCTTCAGAAATGTGGAAAATGGTCCGTTTTCAAATGTTTTATTTTTGAACGTCAGTTCACATTTGTAGGTGGATCATCAGTGTTAGAGCTAAAATTAGCATGTTTAAAGTGATTTTCATGCTTCCAGGGGCTCGGGAAGTGAAATAAATACCATTTGGAGTCATTTAATGTTCGAGCAAAAACGGCTGATTTTCGACAAAAGAGATAACACCCCCCTATTACGTCATGCTTCAGAAATGTGGAAAATGGTCAGTTTTCAAATGTTTTATTTTTGAACGTCAGTTCACATTTGTAGGTGGATCATCAGTGTTAGAGCTAAAATTAGCATGTTTAAAGTGATTTTCATGCTTCCAGGGGCTCTAGAAGTTAATTAAATACCATTTGGAGGCATTTAATGTTCGAGCAAAAACGGCTGATTTTCGACAAAAGAGATAACACCCCCCCCATTACGTCATGCTTCAGAAATGTGGAAAATGGTCCGTTTTCAAATGTTTTATTTTTGAACGTCAGTTCACATTTGTAGGTGGATCATCAGTGTTAGAGCTAAAATTAGCTTGTTTAAAGTGATTTTCATGCTTCCAGGGGCCCAAAACACAAGATTAATGGAATGGTTAAAAGTGCATGAAAATGGCCAATTTACTCACTCTGAGTTCTCAAAAAGGGTTTCTTCACCCCGGGAAGTGAAATAAATACCATTTGGAGGCATTTAATGTTCGAGCAAAAACGGCTGATTTTCGACAAAAGAGATAACACCCCCCCCATTACGTCATGCTTCAGAAATGTGGAAAATGGTCCGTTTTCAAATGTTTTATTTTTGAACGTCAGTTCACATTTGTAGGTGGATCATCAGTGTTAGAGCTAAAATTAGCATGTTTAAAGTGATTTTCATGCTTCCAGGGGCCCAAAACACAAGATTTATGGAATGGTTAAAAGTGCATGAAAATGGGCAATTTACTCACTCTGAGTTCTCAAAAAGGGTTTCTTCACCCCGGGAAGTTAATTAAATACCATTTGGAGGCATTTAATGTTCGAGCAAAAACGGCTGATTTTCGACAAAAGAGATAACACCCCCCCATTACGTCATGCTTCAGAAATGTGGAAAATGGTCCGTTTTCAAATGTTTTATTTTTGAACATCAGTTCACATTTGTAGGTGGATCATCAGTGTTAGAGCTAAAATTAGCATGTTTAAAGTGATTTTCATGCTTCCAGGGGCTCGGGAAGTGAAATAAATACCATTTGGAGCCATTTAATGTTCGAGCAAAAACGGCTGATTTTCGACAAAAGAGATAACACCCCCCCATTACGTCATGCTTCAGAAATGTGGAAAATGGTCCGTTTTCAAATGTTTTATTTTTGAACGTCAGTTCACATTTGTAGGTGGATCATCAGTGTTAGAGCTAAAATTAGCATGTTTAAAGTGATTTTCATGCTTCCAGGGGCTCGGGAAGTTAATTAAATACCATTTGGAGGCATTTAATGTTCGAGCAAAAACGGCTGATTTTCGACAAAAGAGATAACACCCCCCCATTACGTCATGCTTCAGAAATGTGGAAAATGGTCCGTTTTCAAATGTTTTATTTTTGAACGTCAGTTCACATTTGTAGGTGGATCATCAGTGTTAGAGCTAAAATTAGCATGTTTAAAGTGATTTTCATGCTTCCAGGGGCCCAAAACACAAGATTTATGGAATGGTTAAAAGTGCATGAAATGGCCAATTTACTCACTCTGAGTTCTCAAAAAGGGTTTCTTCACCCCGGGAAGTTAATTAAATACCATTTGGAGGCATTTAATGTTCGAGCAAAAACGGCTGATTTTCGACAAAAGAGATAACACCCCCCCATTACGTCATGCTTCAGAAATGTGGAAAATGGTCCGTTTTCAAATGTTTTATTTTTGAACGTCAGTTCACATTTGTAGGTGGATCATCAGTGTTAGAGCTAAAATTAGCTTGTTTAAAGTGATTTTCATGCTTCCAGGGGCCCAAAACACAAGATTAATGGAATGGTTAAAAGTGCATGAAAATGGCCAATTTACTCACTCTGAGTTCTCAAAAAGGGTTTCTTCACCCCGGGAAGTGAAATAAATACCATTTGGAGGCATTTAATGTTCGAGCAAAAACGGCTGATTTTCGACAAAAGAGATAACACCCCCCCCCATTACGTCATGCTTCAGAAATGTGGAAAATGGTCCGTTTTCAAATGTTTTATTTTTGAACGTCAGTTCACATTTGTAGGTGGATCATCAGTGTTAGAGCTAAAATTAGCATGTTTAAAGTGATTTTCATGCTTCCAGGGGCCCAAAACACAAGATTTATGGAATGGTTAAAAGTGCATGAAAATGGGCAATTTACTCACTCTGAGTTCTCAAAAAGGGTTTCTTCACCCCGGGAAGTTAATTAAATACCATTTGGAGGCATTTAATGTTCGAGCAAAAACGGCTGATTTTCGACAAAAGAGATAACACCCCCCCATTACGTCATGCTTCAGAAATGTGGAAAATGGTCCGTTTTCAAATGTTTTATTTTTGAACGTCAGTTCACATTTGTAGGTGGATCATCAGTGTTAGAGCTAAAATTAGCATGTTTAAAGTGATTTTCATGCTTCCAGGGGCTCGGGAAGTGAAATAAATACCATTTGGAGCCATTTAATGTTCGAGCAAAAACGGCTGATTTTCGACAAAAGAGATAACACCCCCCCATTACGTCATGCTTCAGAAATGTGGAAAATGGTCCGTTTTCAAATGTTTTATTTTTGAACGTTAGTTCACATTTGTAGGTGGATCATCAGTGTTAGAGCTAAAATTAGCATGTTTAAAGTGATTTTCATGCTTCCAGGGGCTCGGGAAGTTAATTAAATACCATTTGGAGGCATTTAATGTTCGAGCAAAAACGGCTGATTTTCGACAAAAGAGATAACACCCCCCCATTACGTCATGCTTCAGAAATGTGGAAAATGGTCCGTTTTCAAATGTTTTATTTTTGAACGTCAGTTCACATTTGTAGGTGGATCATCAGTGTTAGAGCTAAAATTAGCATGTTTAAAGTGATTTTCATGCTTCCAGGGGCCCAAAACACAAGATTTATGGAATGGTTAAAAGTGCATGAAAATGGCCAATTTACTCACTCTGAGTTCTCAAAAAGGGTTTCTTCACCCCGGGAAGTTAATTAAATACCATTTGGAGGCATTTAATGTTCGAGCAAAAACGGCTGATTTTCGACAAAAGAGATAACACCCCCCCATTACGTCATGCTTCAGAAATGTGGAAAATGGTCCGTTTTCAAATGTTTTATTTTTGATTGTCAGTTCACATTTGTAGGTGGATCATCAGTGTTAGAGCTAAAATTAGCATGTTTAAAGTGATTTTCATGCTTCCAGGGGCCCAAAACACAAGATTTATGGAATGGTTAAAAGTGCATGAAAATGTCCAATTTACTCACTCTGAGTTCTCAAAAAGGGTTTCTTCACCCCGGGAAGTTAATTAAATACCATTTGGAGGCATTTAATGTTCGAGCAAAAACAGCTGATTTTCGACAAAAGAGATAACACCCCCCCATTACGTCATGCTTCAGAAATGTGGAAAATGGTCCGTTTTCAAATGTTTTATTTTTGAACGTCAGTTCACATTTGTAGGTGGATCATCAGTGTTAGAGCTAAAATTAGCATGTTTAAAGTGATTTTCATGCTTCCAGGGGCTCGGGAAGTGAAATAAATACCATTTGGAGTCATTTAATGTTCGAGCAAAAACGGCTGATTTTCGACAAAAGAGATAACACCCCCCTATTACGTCATGCTTCAGAAATGTGGAAAATGGTCAGTTTTCAAATGTTTTATTTTTGAACGTCAGTTCACATTTGTAGGTGGATCATCAGTGTTAGAGCTAAAATTAGCATGTTTAAAGTGATTTTCATGCTTCCAGGGGCTCTAGAAGTTAATTAAATACCATTTGGAGGCATTTAATGTTCGAGCAAAAACGGCTGATTTTCGACAAAAGAGATAACACCCCCCCCATTACGTCATGCTTCAGAAATGTGGAAAATGGTCCGTTTTCAAATGTTTTATTTTTGAACGTCAGTTCACATTTGTAGGTGGATCATCAGTGTTAGAGCTAAAATTAGCTTGTTTAAAGTGATTTTCATGCTTCCAGGGGCCCAAAACACAAGATTAATGGAATGGTTAAAAGTGCATGAAAATGGCCAATTTACTCACTCTGAGTTCTCAAAAAGGGTTTCTTCACCCCGGGAAGTGAAATAAATACCATTTGGAGGCATTTAATGTTCGAGCAAAAACGGCTGATTTTCGACAAAAGAGATAACACCCCCCCCATTACGTCATGCTTCAGAAATGTGGAAAATGGTCCGTTTTCAAATGTTTTATTTTTGAACGTCAGTTCACATTTGTAGGTGGATCATCAGTGTTAGAGCTAAAATTAGCATGTTTAAAGTGATTTTCATGCTTCCAGGGGCCCAAAACACAAGATTTATGGAATGGTTAAAAGTGCATGAAAATGGGCAATTTACTCACTCTGAGTTCTCAAAAAGGGTTTCTTCACCCCGGGAAGTTAATTAAATACCATTTGGAGGCATTTAATGTTCGAGCAAAAACGGCTGATTTTCGACAAAAGAGATAACACCCCCCCATTACGTCATGCTTCAGAAATGTGGAAAATGGTCCGTTTTCAAATGTTTTATTTTTGAACATCAGTTCACATTTGTAGGTGGATCATCAGTGTTAGAGCTAAAATTAGCATGTTTAAAGTGATTTTCATGCTTCCAGGGGCTCGGGAAGTGAAATAAATACCATTTGGAGCCATTTAATGTTCGAGCAAAAACGGCTGATTTTCGACAAAAGAGATAACACCCCCCCATTACGTCATGCTTCAGAAATGTGGAAAATGGTCCGTTTTCAAATGTTTTATTTTTGAACGTCAGTTCACATTTGTAGGTGGATCATCAGTGTTAGAGCTAAAATTAGCATGTTTAAAGTGATTTTCATGCTTCCAGGGGCTCGGGAAGTTAATTAAATACCATTTGGAGGCATTTAATGTTCGAGCAAAAACGGCTGATTTTCGACAAAAGAGATAACACCCCCCCATTACGTCATGCTTCAGAAATGTGGAAAATGGTCCGTTTTCAAATGTTTTATTTTTGAACGTCAGTTCACATTTGTAGGTGGATCATCAGTGTTAGAGCTAAAATTAGCATGTTTAAAGTGATTTTCATGCTTCCAGGGGCCCAAAACACAAGATTTATGGAATGGTTAAAAGTGCATGAAATGGCCAATTTACTCACTCTGAGTTCTCAAAAAGGGTTTCTTCACCCCGGGAAGTTAATTAAATACCATTTGGAGGCATTTAATGTTCGAGCAAAAACGGCTGATTTTCGACAAAAGAGATAACACCCCCCCATTACGTCATGCTTCAGAAATGTGGAAAATGGTCCGTTTTCAAATGTTTTATTTTTGAACGTCAGTTCACATTTGTAGGTGGATCATCAGTGTTAGAGCTAAAATTAGCTTGTTTAAAGTGATTTTCATGCTTCCAGGGGCCCAAAACACAAGATTAATGGAATGGTTAAAAGTGCATGAAAATGGCCAATTTACTCACTCTGAGTTCTCAAAAAGGGTTTCTTCACCCCGGGAAGTGAAATAAATACCATTTGGAGGCATTTAATGTTCGAGCAAAAACGGCTGATTTTCGACAAAAGAGATAACACCCCCCCCCATTACGTCATGCTTCAGAAATGTGGAAAATGGTCCGTTTTCAAATGTTTTATTTTTGAACGTCAGTTCACATTTGTAGGTGGATCATCAGTGTTAGAGCTAAAATTAGCATGTTTAAAGTGATTTTCATGCTTCCAGGGGCCCAAAACACAAGATTTATGGAATGGTTAAAAGTGCATGAAAATGGGCAATTTACTCACTCTGAGTTCTCAAAAAGGGTTTCTTCACCCCGGGAAGTTAATTAAATACCATTTGGAGGCATTTAATGTTCGAGCAAAAACGGCTGATTTTCGACAAAAGAGATAACACCCCCCCATTACGTCATGCTTCAGAAATGTGGAAAATGGTCCGTTTTCAAATGTTTTATTTTTGAACGTCAGTTCACATTTGTAGGTGGATCATCAGTGTTAGAGCTAAAATTAGCATGTTTAAAGTGATTTTCATGCTTCCAGGGGCTCGGGAAGTGAAATAAATACCATTTGGAGCCATTTAATGTTCGAGCAAAAACGGCTGATTTTCGACAAAAGAGATAACACCCCCCCATTACGTCATGCTTCAGAAATGTGGAAAATGGTCCGTTTTCAAATGTTTTATTTTTGAACGTTAGTTCACATTTGTAGGTGGATCATCAGTGTTAGAGCTAAAATTAGCATGTTTAAAGTGATTTTCATGCTTCCAGGGGCTCGGGAAGTTAATTAAATACCATTTGGAGGCATTTAATGTTCGAGCAAAAACGGCTGATTTTCGACAAAAGAGATAACACCCCCCCATTACGTCATGCTTCAGAAATGTGGAAAATGGTCCGTTTTCAAATGTTTTATTTTTGAACGTCAGTTCACATTTGTAGGTGGATCATCAGTGTTAGAGCTAAAATTAGCATGTTTAAAGTGATTTTCATGCTTCCAGGGGCCCAAAACACAAGATTTATGGAATGGTTAAAAGTGCATGAAAATGGCCAATTTACTCACTCTGAGTTCTCAAAAAGGGTTTCTTCACCCCGGGAAGTTAATTAAATACCATTTGGAGGCATTTAATGTTCGAGCAAAAACGGCTGATTTTCGACAAAAGAGATAACACCCCCCCATTACGTCATGCTTCAGAAATGTGGAAAATGGTCCGTTTTCAAATGTTTTATTTTTGATTGTCAGTTCACATTTGTAGGTGGATCATCAGTGTTAGAGCTAAAATTAGCATGTTTAAAGTGATTTTCATGCTTCCAGGGGCCCAAAACACAAGATTTATGGAATGGTTAAAAGTGCATGAAAATGTCCAATTTACTCACTCTGAGTTCTCAAAAAGGGTTTCTTCACCCCGGGAAGTTAATTAAATACCATTTGGAGGCATTTAATGTTCGAGCAAAAACAGCTGATTTTCGACAAAAGAGATAACACCCCCCCATTACGTCATGCTTCAGAAATGTGGAAAATGGTCCGTTTTCAAATGTTTTATTTTTGAACGTCAGTTCACATTTGTAGGTGGATCATCAGTGTTAGAGCTAAAATTAGCATGTTTAAAGTGATTTTCATGCTTCCAGGGGCTCAGGAAGTTAATTAAATACCATTTGGAGGCATTTAATGTTCGAGCAAAAACGGCTGATTTTCGACAAAAGAGATAACACCCCCCCATTACGTCATGCTTCAGAAATGTGGAAAATGGTCAGTTTTCAAATGTTTTATTTTTGAACGTCAGTTCACATTAGTAGGTGGATCATCAGTGTTAGAGCTAAAATTAGCATGTTTAAAGTGATTTTCATGCTTCCAGGGGCTCGGGAAGTTAATTAAATACCATTTGGAGGCATTTAATGTTCGAGCAAAAACGGCTGATTTTCGACAAAAGAGATGACACCCCCCCATTACGTCATGCTTCAGAAATGTGGAAAATGGTCCGTTTTCAAATGTTTTATTTTTGAACGTCAGTTCACATTTGTAGGTGGATCATCAGTGTTAGAGCTAAAATTAGCATGTTTAAAGTGATTTTCATGCTTCCAGGGGCCCAAAACACAAGATTTATGGAATGGTTAAAAGTGCATGAAAATGGGCAATTTACTCACTCTGAGTTCTCAAAAAGGGTTTCTTCACCCCGGGAAGTTAATTAAATACCATTTGGAGGCATTTAATGTTCGAGCAAAAACGGCTGATTTTCGACAAAAGAGATAACACCCCCCCATTACGTCATGCTTCAGAAATGTGGAAAATGGTCCGTTTTCAAATGTTTTATTTTTGAACGTCAGTTCACATTTGTAGGTGGATCATCAGTGTTAGAGCTAAAATTAGCATGTTTAAAGTGATTTTCATGCTTCCAGGGGCCCAAAACACAAGATTTATGGAATGGTTAAAAGTGCATGAAAATGGCCAATTTACTCACTCTGAGTTCTCAAAAAGGGTTTCTTCACCCCGGGAAGTTAATTAAATACCATTTGGAGGCATTTAATGTTCGAGCAAAAACGGCTGATTTTCGACAAAAGAGATAACACCCCCCCATTACGTCATGCTTCAGAAATGTGGAAAATGGTCCGTTTTCAAATGTTTTATTTTTGAACGTCAGTTCACATTTGTAGGTGGATCATCAGTGTTAGAGCTAAAATTAGCATGTTTAAAGTGATTTTCATGCTTCCAGGGGCTCGGGAAGTGAAATAAATACCATTTGGAGCCATTTAATGTTCGAGCAAAAACGGCTGATTTTCGACAAAAGAGATAACACCCCCCCATTACGTCATGCTTCAGAAATGTGGAAAATGGTCCGTTTTCAAATGTTTTATTTTTGAACGTCAGTTCACATTTGTAGGTGGATCATCAGTGTTAGAGCTAAAATTAGCATGTTTAAAGTGATTTTCATGCTTCCAGGGGCTCGGGAAGTTAATTAAATACCATTTGGAGGCATTTAATGTTCGAGCAAAAACGGCTGATTTTCGACAAAAGAGATAACACCCCCCCATTACGTCATGCTTCAGAAATGTGGAAAATGGTCCGTTTTCAAATGTTTTATTTTTGAACGTCAGTTCACATTTGTAGGTGGATCATCAGTGTTAGAGCTAAAATTAGCATGTTTAAAGTGATTTTCATGCTTCCAGGGGCCCAAAACACAAGATTTATGGAATGGTTAAAAGTGCATGAAAATGGCCAATTTACTCACTCTGAGTTCTCAAAAAGGGTTTCTTCACCCCGGGAAGTTAATTAAATACCATTTGGAGGCATTTAATGTTCGAGCAAAAACGGCTGATTTTCGACAAAAGAGATAACACCCCCCCATTACGTCATGCTTCAGAAATGTGGAAAATGGTCCGTTTTCAAATGTTTTATTTTTGATTGTCAGTTCACATTTGTAGGTGGATCATCAGTGTTAGAGCTAAAATTAGCATGTTTAAAGTGATTTTCATGCTTCCAGGGGCCCAAAACACAAGATTTATGTAATGGTTAAAAGTGCATGAAAATGTCCAATTTACTCACTCTGAGTTCTCAAAAAGGGTTTCTTCACCCCGGGAAGTTAATTAAATACCATTTGGAGGCATTTAATGTTCGAGCAAAAACAGCTGATTTTCGACAAAAGAGATAACACCCCCCCATTACGTCATGCTTCAGAAATGTGGAAAATGGTCCGTTTTCAAATGTTTTATTTTTGAACGTCAGTTCACATTTGTAGGTGGATCATCAGTGTTAGAGCTAAAATTTGCATGTTTAAAGTGATTTTCATGCTTCCAGGGGCTCGGGAAGTTAATTAAATACCATTTGGAGGCATTTAATGTTCGAGCAAAAACGGCTGATTTTCGACAAAAGAGATAACACCCCCCCATTACGTCATGCTTCAGAAATGTGGAAAATGGTCAGTTTTCAAATGTTTTATTTTTGAACGTCAGTTCACATTAGTAGGTGGATCATCAGTGTTAGAGCTAAAATTTGCATGTTTAAAGTGATTTTCATGCTTCCAGGGGCTCGGGAAGTTAATTAAATACCATTTGGAGGCATTTAATGTTCGAGCAAAAACGGCTGATTTTCGACAAAAGAGATGACACCCCCCCATTACGTCATGCTTCAGAAATGTGGAAAATGGTCCGTTTTCAAATGTTTTATTTTTGAACGTCAGTTCACATTTGTAGGTGGATCATCAGTGTTAGAGCTAAAATTAGCATGTTTAAAGTGATTTTCATGCTTCCAGGGGCCCAAAACACAAGATTTATGGAATGGTTAAAAGTGCATGAAAATGGGCAATTTACTCACTCTGAGTTCTCAAAAAGGGTTTCTTCACCCCGGGAAGTTAATTAAATACCATTTGGAGGCATTTAATGTTCGAGCAAAAACGGCTGATTTTCGACAAAAGAGATAACACCCCCCCATTACGTCATGCTTCAGAAATGTGGAAAATGGTCCGTTTTCAAATGTTTTATTTTTGAACGTCAGTTCACATTTGTAGGTGGATCATCAGTGTTAGAGCTAAAATTAGCATGTTTAAAGTGATTTTCATGCTTCCAGGGGCCCAAAACACAAGATTTATGGAATGGTTAAAAGTGCATGAAAATGGCCAATTTACTCACTCTGAGTTCTCAAAAAGGGTTTCTTCACCCCGGGAAGTTAATTAAATACCATTTGGAGGCATTTAATGTTCAAGCAAAAACGGCTGATTTTCGACAAAAGAGATAACACCCCCCCATTACGTCATGCTTCAGAAATGTGGAAAATGGTCCGTTTTCAAATGTTTTATTTTTGAACGTCAGTTCACATTTGTAGGTGGATCATCAGTGTTAGAGCTAAAATTAGCATGTTTAAAGTGATTTTCATGCTTCCAGGGGCCCAAAACACAAGATTTATGGAATGGTTAAAAGTGCATGAAAATGTCCAATTTACTCACTCTGATTTCTTTAAAAGGGTTTCTTCACCCCGGGAAGTTAATTAAATACCATTTGGAGGCATTTAATGTTCGAGCAAAAACGGCTGATTTTCGACAAAAGAGATAACACCCCCCCCATTACGTCATGCTTCAGAAATGTGGAAAATGGTCCGTTTTCAAATGTTTTATTTTTGAACGTCAGTTCACATTTTTAGGTGGATCATCAGTGTTAGAGCTAAAATTAGCATGTTTAAAGTGAATTTCATGCTTCCAGGGGCCCAAAACACAAGCTTTATGGAATGGTTAAAAGTGCATGAAAATGGCCAATTTTCTCACTCTGAGTTCTCAAAAAGGGTTTCTTCACCCCGGGAAGTTAATTAAATACCATTTGGAGGCATTTAATGTTCGAGCAAAAACGGCTGATTTTCGACAAAAGAGATAAAACCCCCCCATTACGTCATGCTTCAGAAATGTGGAAAATGGTCCGTTTTCAAATGTTTTATTTTTGAACGTCAGTTCACATTTGTAGGTGGATCATCAGTGTTAGAGCTAAAATTAGCATGTTTAAAGTGATTTTCATGCTTCCAGGGGCTCGGGAAGTTAATTAAATACCATTTGGAGGCATTTAATGTTCGAGCAAAAACGGCTGATTTTCGACAAAAGAGATAACACCCCCCATTACGTCATGCTTCAGAAATGTGGAAAATGGTCCGTTTTCAAATGTTTTATTTTTGAACGTCAGTTCACATTTGTAGGTGGATCATCAGTGTTAGAGCTAAAATTAGCATGTTTAAAGTGATTTTCATGCTTCCAGGGGCCCAAAACACAAGATTTATGGAATGGGTAAAAGTGCATGAAAATGGCCAATTTACTCACTCTGAGTTCTCAAAAAGGGTTTCTTCACCCCGGGAAGTTAATTAAATACCATTTGGAGGCATTTAATGTTCGAGCAAAAACGGCTGATATTCGACAAAAGAGATAACACCCCCCCCCATTACGTCATGCTTCAGAAATGTGGAAAATGGTCCGTTTTCAAATGTTTTATTTTTGAACGTCAGTTCACATTTGTAGGTGGATCATCAGTGTTAGAGCTAAAATTAGCATGTTTAAAGTGATTTTCATGCTTCCAGGGGCTCGGGAAGTTAATTAAATACCATTTGGAGGCATTTAATGTTCGAGCAAAAACGGCTGATTTTCGACAAAAGAGATAACACCCCCCCATTACGTCATGCTTCAGAAATGTGGAAAATGGTCCGTTTTCAAATGTTTTATTTTTGAACGTCAGTTCACATTTGTAGGTGGATCATCAGTGTTAGAGCTAAAATTAGCATGTTTAAAGTGAATTTCATGCTTCCAGGGGCCCAAAACACAAGATTTATGGAATGGTTAAAAGTGCATGAAAATGGCCAATTTTCTCACTCTGAGTTCTCAAAAAGGGTTTCTTCACCCCGGGAAGTTAATTAAATACCATTTGGAGGCATTTAATGTTCGAGCAAAAACGGCTGATTTTCGACAAAAGAGATAAAACCCCCCATTACGTCATGCTTCAGAAATGTGGAAAATGGTCCGTTTTCAAATGTTTTATTTTTGAACGTCAGTTCACATTTGTAGGTGGATCATCAGTGTTAGAGCTAAAATTAGCATGTTTAAAGTGATTTTCATGCTTCCAGGGGCTCGGGAAGTTAATTAAATACCATTTGGAGGCATTTAATGTTCGAGCAAAAACGGCTGATTTTCGACAAAAGAGATAACACCCCCCATTACGTCATGCTTCAGAAATGTGGAAAATGGTCCGTTTTCAAATGTTTTATTTTTGAACGTCAGTTCACATTTGTAGGTGGATCATCAGTGTTAGAGCTAAAATTAGCATGTTTAAAGTGATTTTCATGCTTCCAGGGGCCCAAAACACAAGATTTATGGAATGGGTAAAAGTGCATGAAAATGGCCAATTTACTCACTCTGAGTTCTCAAAAAGGGTTTCTTCACCCCGGGAAGTTAATTAAATACCATTTGGAGGCATTTAATGTTCGAGCAAAAACGGCTGATATTCGACAAAAGAGATAACACCCCCCCCCATTACGTCATGCTTCAGAAATGTGGAAAATGGTCCGTTTTCAAATGTTTTATTTTTGAACGTCAGTTCACATTTGTAGGTGGATCATCAGTGTTAGAGCTAAAATTAGCATGTTTAAAGTGATTTTCATGCTTCCAGGGGCTCGGGAAGTTAATTAAATACCATTTGGAGGCATTTAATGTTCGAGCAAAAACGGCTGATTTTCGACAAAAGAGATAACACCCCCCCATTACGTCATGCTTCAGAAATGTGGAAAATGGTCCGTTTTCAAATGTTTTATTTTTGAACGTCAGTTCACATTTGTAGGTGGATCATCAGTGTTAGAGCTAAAATTAGCATGTTTAAAGTGATTTTCATGCTTCCAGGGGCCCAAAACACAAGATTTATGGAATGGTTAAAAGTGCATGAAAATGGCCAATTTACTCACTCTGAGTTCTCAAAAAGGGTTTCTTCACCCCGGGAAGTTAATTAAATACCATTTGGAGGCATTTAATGTTCGAGCAAAAACGGCTGATTTTCGACAAAAGAGATAACACCCCCCCATTACGTCATGCTTCAGAAATGTGGAAAATGGTCAGTTTTCAAATGTTTTATTTTTGAACGTCAGTTCACATTTGTAGGTGGATCATCAGTGTTAGAGCTAAAATTAGCATGTTTAAAGTGATTTTCATGCTTCCAGGGGCTCAGGAAGTTAATTAAATACCATTTGGAGGCATTTAATGTTCGAGCAAAAACGGCTGATTTTCGACAAAAGAGATAACACCCCCCCATTACGTCATGCTTCAGAAATGTGGAAAATGGTCCGTTTTCAAATGTTTTATTTTTGAACGTCAGTTCACATTTGTAGGTGGATCATCAGTGTTAGAGCTAAAATTAGCATGTTTAAAGTGATTTTCATGCTTCCAGGGGCCCAAAACACAAGATTAATGGAATGGTTAAAAGTGCATGAAAATGGCCAATTTACTCACTCTGAGTTCTCAAAAAGGGTTTCTTCACCCCGGGAAGTGAAATAAATACCATTTGGAGGCATTTAATGTTCGAGCAAAAACGGCTGATTTTCGACAAAAGAGATAACACCCCCCCCATTACGTCATGCTTCAGAAATGTGGAAAATGGTCCGTTTTCAAATGTTTTATTTTTGAACGTCAGTTCACATTTGTAGGTGGATCATCAGTGTTAGAGCTAAAATTAGCATGTTTAAAGTGATTTTCATGCTTCCAGGGGCCCAAAACACAAGATTTATGGAATGGTTAAAAGTGCATGAAAATGGCCAATTTACTCACTCTGAGTTCTCAAAAAGGGTTTCTTCACCCCGGGAAGTTAATTAAATACCATTTGGAGGCATTTAATGTTCGAGCAAAAACGGCTGATTTTCGACAAAAGAGATAACACCCCCCCATTACGTCATGCTTCAGAAATGTGGAAAATGGTCCGTTTTCAAATGTTTTATTTTTGAACGTCAGTTCACATTTGTAGGTGGATCATCAGTGTTAGAGCTAAAATTAGCATGTTTAAAGTGATTTTCATGCTTCCAGGGGCTCGGGAAGTGAAATAAATACCATTTGGAGCCATTTAATGTTCGAGCAAAAACGGCTGATTTTCGACAAAAGAGATAACACCCCCCCATTACGTCATGCTTCAGAAATGTGGAAAATGGTCCGTTTTCAAATGTTTTATTTTTGAACGTCAGTTCACATTTGTAGGTGGATCATCAGTGTTAGAGCTAAAATTAGCATGTTTAAAGTGATTTTCATGCTTCCAGGGGCTCGGGAAGTTAATTAAATACCATTTGGAGGCATTTAATGTTCGAGCAAAAACGGCTGATTTTCGACAAAAGAGATAACACCCCCCCATTACGTCATGCTTCAGAAATGTGGAAAATGGTCCGTTTTCAAATGTTTTATTTTTGAACGTCAGTTCACATTTGTAGGTGGATCATCAGTGTTAGAGCTAAAATTAGCATGTTTAAAGTGATTTTCATGCTTCCAGGGGCCCAAAACACAAGATTTATGGAATGGTTAAAAGTGCATGAAAATGGCCAATTTACTCACTCTGAGTTCTCAAAAAGGGTTTCTTCACCCCGGGAAGTTAATTAAATACCATTTGGAGGCACTTAATGTTCGAGCAAAAACTGCTGATTTTCGACAAAAGAGATAACACCCCCCCATTACGTCATGCTTCAGAAATGTGGAAAATGGTCTGTTTTCAAATGTTTTATTTTTGAACGTCAGTTCACATTTGTAGGTGGATCATCAGTGTTAGAGCTAAAATTAGCATGTTTAAAGTGATTTTCATGCTTCCAGGGGCCCAAAACACAAGATTTATGGAATGGTTAAAAGTGCATGAAAATGGCCAATTTACTCACTCTGAGTTCTCAAAAAGGGTTTCTTCACCCCGGGAAGTTAATTAAATACCATTTGGAGGCATTTAATGTTCGAGCAAAAACGGCTGATTTTCGACAAAAGAGATAACACCCCCCCATTACGTCATGCTTCAGAAATGTGGAAAATGGTCCGTTTTCAAATGTTTTATTTTTGAACGTCAGTTCACATTTTTAGGTGGATCATCAGTGTTAGAGCTAAAATTAGCATGTTTAAAGTGATTTTCATGCTTCCAGGGGCTCGGGAAGTTAATTAAATACCATTTGGAGGCATTTAATGTTCGAGCAAAAACGGCTGATTTTCGACAAAAGAGATAACACCCACCCATTACGTCATGCTTCAGAAATGTGGAAAATGGTCCGTTTTCAAATGTTTTATTTTTGAACGTCAGTTCACATTTGTAGGTGGATCATCAGTGTTAGAGCTAAAATTAGCATGTTTAAAGTGATTTTCATGCTTCCAGGGGCTCGGGAAGTTAATTAAATACCATATGGAGGCATTTAATGTTCGAGCAAAAACGGCTGATTTTCGACAAAAGAGATAACACCCCCCCATTACGTCATGCTTCAGAAATGTGGAAAATGGTCCGTTTTCAAATGTTTTATTTTTGAACGTCAGTTCACATTTGTAGGTGGATCATCAGTGTTAGAGCTAAAATTAGCATGTTTAAAGTGATTTTCATGCTTCCAGGGGCCCAAAACACAAGATTTATGGAATGGTTAAAAGTGCATGAAAATGGCCAATTTACTCACTCTGAGTTCTCAAAAAGGGTTTCTTCACCCCAGGAAGTTAATTAAATACCATTTGGAGGCATTTAATGTTCGAGCAAAAACGGCTGATTTTCGACAAAAGAGATAACACCCCCCCATTACGTCATGCTTCAGAAATGTGGAAAATGGTCCGTTTTCAAATGTTTTATTTTTGAACGTCAGTTCACATTTGTAGGTGGATCATCAGTGTTAGAGCTAAAATTAGCATGTTTAAAGTGATTTTCATGCTTCCAGGGGCTCGGGAAGTGAAATAAATACCATTTGGAGTCATTTAATGTTCGAGCAAAAACGGCTGATTTTCGACAAAAGAGATAACACCCCCCTATTACGTCATGCTTCAGAAATGTGGAAAATGGTCCGTTTTCAAATGTTTTATTTTTGAACGTCAGTTCACATTTGTAGGTGGATCATCAGTGTTAGAGCTAAAATTAGCATGTTTAAAGTGATTTTCATGCTTCCAGGGGCTCTAGAAGTTAATTAAATACCATTTGGAGGCATTTAATGTTCGAGCAAAAACGGCTGATTTTCGACAAAAGAGATAACACCCCCCCCATTACGTCATGCTTCAGAAATGTGGAAAATGGTCCGTTTTCAAATGTTTTATTTTTTAACGTCAGTTCACATTTGTAGGTGGATCATCAGTGTTAGAGCTAAAATTAGCTTGTTTAAAGTGATTTTCATGCTTCCAGGGGCCCAAAACACAAGATTAATGGAATGGTTAAAAGTGCATGAAAATGGCCAATTTACTCACTCTGAGTTCTCAAAAAGGGTTTCTTCACCCCGGGAAGTGAAATAAATACCATTTGGAGGCATTTAATGTTCGAGCAAAAACGGCTGATTTTCGACAAAAGAGATAACACCCCCCCCATTACGTCATGCTTCAGAAATGTGGAAAATGGTCCGTTTTCAAATGTTTTATTTTTGAACGTCAGTTCACATTTGTAGGTGGATCATCAGTGTTAGAGCTAAAATTAGCATGTTTAAAGTGATTTTCATGCTTCCAGGGGCCCAAAACACAAGATTTATGGAATGGTTAAAAGTGCATGAAAATGGGCAATTTACTCACTCTGAGTTCTCAAAAAGGGTTTCTTCACCCCGGGAAGTTAATTAAATACCATTTGGAGGCATTTAATGTTCGAGCAAAAACGGCTGATTTTCGACAAAAGAGATAACACCCCCCCATTACGTCATGCTTCAGAAATGTGGAAAATGGTCCGTTTTCAAATGTTTTATTTTTGAACGTCAGTTCACATTTGTAGGTGGATCATCAGTGTTAGAGCTAAAATTAGCATGTTTAAAGTGATTTTCATGCTTCCAGGGGCTCGGGAAGTGAAATAAATACCATTTGGAGCCATTTAATGTTCGAGCAAAAACGGCTGATTTTCGACAAAAGAGATAACACCCCCCCATTACGTCATGCTTCAGAAATGTGGAAAATGGTCCGTTTTCAAATGTTTTATTTTTGAACGTCAGTTCACATTTGTAGGTGGATCATCAGTGTTAGAGCTAAAATTAGCATGTTTAAAGTGATTTTCATGCTTCCAGGGGCTCGGGAAGTTAATTAAATACCATTTGGAGGCATTTAATGTTCGAGCAAAAACGGCTGATTTTCGACAAAAGAGATAACACCCCCCCATTACGTCATGCTTCAGAAATGTGGAAAATGGTCCGTTTTCAAATGTTTTATTTTTGAACGTCAGTTCACATTTGTAGGTGGATCATCAGTGTTAGAGCTAAAATTAGCATGTTTAAAGTGATATTCATGCTTCCAGGGGCCCAAAACACAAGATTTATGGAATGGTTAAAAGTGCATGAAAATGGCCAATTTACTCACTCTGAGTTCTCAAAAAGGGTTTCTTCACCCCGGGAAGTTAATTAAATACCATTTGGAGGCATTTAATGTTCGAGCAAAAACGGCTGATTTTCGACAAAAGAGATAACACCCCCCCATTACGTCATGCTTCAGAAATGTGGAAAATGGTCCGTTTTCAAATGTTTTATTTTTGATTGTCAGTTCACATTTGTAGGTGGATCATCAGTGTTAGAGCTAAAATTAGCATGTTTAAAGTGATTTTCATGCTTCCAGGGGCCCAAAACACAAGATTTATGGAATGGTTAAAAGTGCATGAAAATGTCCAATTTACTCACTCTGAGTTCTCAAAAAGGGTTTCTTCACCCCGGGAAGTTAATTAAATACCATTTGGAGGCATTTAATGTTCGAGCAAAAACAGCTGATTTTCGACAAAAGAGATAACACCCCCCCATTACGTCATGCTTCAGAAATGTGGAAAATGGTCCGTTTTCAAATGTTTTATTTTTGAACGTCAGTTCACATTTGTAGGTGGATCATCAGTGTTAGAGCTAAAATTAGCATGTTTAAAGTGATTTTCATGCTTCCAGGGGCTCGGGAAGTTAATTAAATACCATTTGGAGGCATTTAATGTTCGAGCAAAAACGGCTGATTTTCGACAAAAGAGATAACACCCCCCCATTACGTCATGCTTCAGAAATGTGGAAAATGGTCAGTTTTCAAATGTTTTATTTTTGAACGTCAGTTCACATTAGTAGGTGGATCATCAGTGTTAGAGCTAAAATTAGCATGTTTAAAGTGATTTTCATGCTTCCAGGGGCTCGGGAAGTTAATTAAATACCATTTGGAGGCATTTAATGTTCGAGCAAAAACGGCTGATTTTCGACAAAAGAGATAACACCCCCCCATTACGTCATGCTTCAGAAATGTGGAAAATGGTCCGTTTTCAAATGTTTTATTTTTGAACGTCAGTTCACATTTGTAGGTGGATCATCAGTGTTAGAGCTAAAATTAGCATGTTTAAAGTGATTTTCATGCTTCCAGGGGCCCAAAACACAAGATTTATGGAATGGTTAAAAGTGCATAAAAATGGCCAATTTACTCACTCTGAGTTCTCAAAAAGGGTTTCTTCACCCCGGGAAGTTAATTAAATACCATTTGGAGGCATTTAATGTTCGAGCAAAAACGGCTGATTTTCGACAAAAGAGATAACACCCCCCCATTACGTCATGCTTCAGAAATGTGGAAAATGGTCCGTTTTCAAATGTTTTATTTTTGAACGTCAGTTCACATTTGTAGGTGGATCATCAGTGTTAGAGCTAAAATTAGCATGTTTAAAGTGATTTTCATGCTTCCAGGGGCCCAAAACACAAGATTTATGGAATGGTTAAAAGTGCATGAAAATGGCCAATTTACTCACTCTGAGTTCTCAAAAAGGGTTTCTTCACCCTGGGAAGTTAATTAAATACCATTTGGAGGCATTTAATGTTCGAGCAAAAACGGCTGATTTTCGACAAAAGAGATAACACCCCCCCATTACGTCATGCTTCAGAAATGTGGAAAATGGTCCGTTTTCAAATGTTTTATTTTTGAACGTCAGTTCACATTTGTAGGTGGATCATCAGTGTTAGAGCTAAAATTAGCATGTTTAAAGTGATTTTCATGCTTCCAGGGGCCCAAAACACAAGATTTATGGAATGGTTAAAAGTGCATGAAAATGTCCAATTTACTCACTCTGAGTTCTCAAAAAGGGTTTCTTCACCCCGGGAAGTTAATTAAATACCATTTGGAGGCATTTAATGTTCGAGCAAAAACGGCTGATTTTCGACAAAAGAGATAACACCCCCCCATTACGTCATGCTTCAGAAATGTGGAAAATGGTCCGTTTTCAAATGTTTTATTTTTGAACGTCAGTTCACATTTGTAGGTGGATCATCAGTGTTAGAGCTAAAATTAGCATGTTTAAAGTGATTTTCATGCTTCCAGGGGCCCAAAACACAAGATTTATGGAATGGTTAAAAGTGCATGAAAATGGCCAATTTACTCACTCTGAGTTCTCAAAAAGGGTTTCTTCACCCCGGGAAGTTAATTAAATACCATGTGGAGGCATTTAATGTTCGAGCAAAAACGGCTGATTTTCGACAAAAGAGATAACACCCCCCCATTACGTCATGCTTCAGAAATGTGGAAAATGGTCCGTTTTCAAATGTTTTATTTTTGAACGTCAGTTCACATTTGTAGGTGGATCATCAGTGTTAGAGCTAAAATTAGCATGTTTAAAGTGAATTTCATGCTTCCAGGGGCCCAAAACACAAGATTTATGGAATGGTTAAAAGTGCATGAAAATGGCCAATTTTCTCACTCTGAGTTCTCAAAAAGGGTTTCTTCACCCCGGGAAGTTAATTAAATACCATTTGGAGGCATTTAATGTTCGAGCAAAAACGGCTGATTTTCGACAAAAGAGATAAAACCCCCCCATTACGTCATGCTTCAGAAATGTGGAAAATGGTCCGTTTTCAAATGTTTTATTTTTGAACGTCAGTTCACATTTGTAGGTGGATCATCAGTGTTAGAGCTAAAATTAGCATGTTTAAAGTGATTTTCATGCTTCCAGGGGCTCGGGAAGTTAATTAAATACCATTTGGAGGCATTTAATGTTCGAGCAAAAACGGCTGATTTTCGACAAAAGAGATAACACCCCCCATTACGTCATGCTTCAGAAATGTGGAAAATGGTCCGTTTTCAAATGTTTTATTTTTGAACGTCAGTTCACATTTGTAGGTGGATCATCAGTGTTAGAGCTAAAATTAGCATGTTTAAAGTGATTTTCATGCTTCCAGGGGCCCAAAACACAAGATTTATGGAATGGGTAAAAGTGCATGAAAATGGCCAATTTACTCACTCTGAGTTCTCAAAAAGGGTTTCTTCACCCCGGGAAGTTAATTAAATACCATTTGGAGGCATTTAATGTTCGAGCAAAAACGGCTGATTTTCGACAAAAGAGATAACACCCCCCCCATTACGTCATGCTTCAGAAATGTGGAAAATGGTCCGTTTTCAAATGTTTTATTTTTGAACGTCAGTTCACATTTGTAGGTGGATCATCAGTGTTAGAGCTAAAATTAGCTTGTTTAAAGTGATTTTCATGCTTCCAGGGGCCCAAAACACAAGATTAATGGAATGGTTAAAAGTGCATGAAAATGGCCAATTTACTCACTCTGAGTTCTCAAAAAGGGTTTCTTCACCCCGGGAAGTGAAATAAATACCATTTGGAGGCATTTAATGTTCGAGCAAAAACGGCTGATTTTCGACAAAAGAGATAACACCCCCCCCATTACGTCATGCTTCAGAAATGTGGAAAATGGTCCGTTTTCAAATGTTTTATTTTTGAACGTCAGTTCACATTTGTAGGTGGATCATCAGTGTTAGAGCTAAAATTAGCATGTTTAAAGTGATTTTCATGCTTCCAGGGGCCCAAAACACAAGATTTATGGAATGGTTAAAAGTGCATGAAAATGGGCAATTTACTCACTCTGAGTTCTCAAAAAGGGTTTCTTCACCCCGGGAAGTTAATTAAATACCATTTGGAGGCATTTAATGTTCGAGCAAAAACGGCTGATTTTCGACAAAAGAGATAACACCCCCCCATTACGTCATGCTTCAGAAATGTGGAAAATGGTCCGTTTTCAAATGTTTTATTTTTGAACGTCAGTTCACATTTGTAGGTGGATCATCAGTGTTAGAGCTAAAATTAGCATGTTTAAAGTGATTTTCATGCTTCCAGGGGCTCGGGAAGTGAAATAAATACCATTTGGAGCCATTTAATGTTCGAGCAAAAACGGCTGATTTTCGACAAAAGAGATAACACCCCCCCATTACGTCATGCTTCAGAAATGTGGAAAATGGTCCGTTTTCAAATGTTTTATTTTTGAACGTCAGTTCACATTTGTAGGTGGATCATCAGTGTTAGAGCTAAAATTAGCATGTTTAAAGTGATTTTCATGCTTCCAGGGGCTCGGGAAGTTAATTAAATACCATTTGGAGGCATTTAATGTTCGAGCAAAAACGGCTGATTTTCGACAAAAGAGATAACACCCCCCCATTACGTCATGCTTCAGAAATGTGGAAAATGGTCCGTTTTCAAATGTTTTATTTTTGATCGTCAGTTCACATTTGTAGGTGGATCATCAGTGTTAGAGCTAAAATTAGCATGTTTAAAGTGATTTTCATGCTTCCAGGGGCCCAAAACACAAGATTTATGGAATGGTTAAAAGTGCATGAAAATGGCCAATTTACTCACTCTGAGTTCTCAAAAAGGGTTTCTTCACCCCGGGAAGTTAATTAAATACCATTTGGAGGCATTTAATGTTCGAGCAAAAACGGCTGATTTTCGACAAAAGAGATAACACCCCCCCATTACGTCATGCTTCAGAAATGTGGAAAATGGTCCGTTTTCAAATGATTTATTTTTGATTGTCAGTTCACATTTGTAGGTGGATCATCAGTGTTAGAGCTAAAATTAGCATGTTTAAAGTGATTTTCATGCTTCCAGGGGCCCAAAACACAAGATTTATGGAATGGTTAAAAGTGCATGAAAATGTCCAATTTACTCACTCTGAGTTCTCAAAAAGGGTTTCTTCACCCCGGGAAGTTAATTAAATACCATTTGGAGGCATTTAATGTTCGAGCAAAAACAGCTGATTTTCGACAAAAGAGATAACACCCCCCCATTACGTCATGCTTCAGAAATGTGGAAAATGGTCCGTTTTCAAATGTTTTATTTTTGAACGTCAGTTCACATTTGTAGGTGGATCATCAGTGTTAGAGCTAAAATTAGCATGTTTAAAGTGATTTTCATGCTTCCAGGGGCTCGGGAAGTTAATTAAATACCATTTGGAGGCATTTAATGTTCGAGCAAAAACGGCTGATTTTCGACAAAAGAGATAACACCCCCCCATTACGTCATGCTTCAGAAATGTGGAAAATGGTCAGTTTTCAAATGTTTTATTTTTGAACGTCAGTTCACATTAGTAGGTGGATCATCAGTGTTAGAGCTAAAATTAGCATGTTTAAAGTGATTTTCATGCTTCCAGGGGCTCGGGAAGTTAATTAAATACCATTTGGAGGCATTTAATGTTCGAGCAAAAACGGCTGATTTTCGACAAAAGAGATAACACCCCCCCATTACGTCATGCTTCAGAAATGTGGAAAATGGTCCGTTTTCAAATGTTTTATTTTTGAACGTCAGTTCACATTTGTAGGTGGATCATCAGTGTTAGAGCTAAAATTAGCATGTTTAAAGTGATTTTCATGCTTCCAGGGGCCCAAAACACAAGATTTATGGAATGGTTAAAAGTGCATAAAAATGGCCAATTTACTCACTCTGAGTTCTCAAAAAGGGTTTCTTCACCCCGGGAAGTTAATTAAATACCATTTGGAGGCATTTAATGTTCGAGCAAAAACGGCTGATTTTCGACAAAAGAGATAACACCCCCCCATTACGTCATGCTTCAGAAATGTGGAAAATGGTCCGTTTTCAAATGTTTTATTTTTGAACGTCAGTTCACATTTGTAGGTGGATCATCAGTGTTAGAGCTAAAATTAGCATGTTTAAAGTGATTTTCATGCTTCCAGGGGCCCAAAACACAAGATTTATGGAATGGTTAAAAGTGCATGAAAATGGCCAATTTACTCACTCTGAGTTCTCAAAAAGGGTTTCTTCACCCCGGGAAGTTAATTAAATACCATTTGGAGGCATTTAATGTTCGAGCAAAAACGGCTGATTTTCGACAAAAGAGATAACACCCCCCCATTACGTCATGCTTCAGAAATGTGGAAAATGGTCCGTTTTCAAATGTTTTATTTTTGAACGTCAGTTCACATTTGTAGGTGGATCATCAGTGTTAGAGCTAAAATTAGCATGTTTAAAGTGATTTTCATGCTTCCAGGGGCCCAAAACACAAGATTTATGGAATGGTTAAAAGTGCATGAAAATGGCCAATTTACTCACTCTGAGTTCTCAAAAAGGGTTTCTTCACCCCGGGAAGTTAATTAAATACCATTTGGAGGCATTTAATGTTCGAGCAAAAACGGCTGATTTTCGACAAAAGAGATAACACCCCCCCATTACGTCATGCTTCAGAAATGTGGAAAATGGTCCGTTTTCAAATGTTTTATTTTTGAACGTCAGTTCACATTTGTAGGTGGATCATCAGTGTTAGAGCTAAAATTAGCATGTTTAAAGTGAATTTCATGCTTCCAGGGGCCCAAAACACAAGATTTATGGAATGGTTAAAAGTGCATGAAAATGGCCAATTTTCTCACTCTGAGTTCTCAAAAAGGGTTTCTTCACCCCGGGAAGTTAATTAAATACCATTTGGAGGCATTTAATGTTCGAGCAAAAACGGCTGATTTTCGACAAAAGAGATAAAACCCCCCCATTACGTCATGCTTCAGAAATGTGGAAAATGGTCCGTTTTCAAATGTTTTATTTTTGAACGTCAGTTCACATTTGTAGGTGGATCATCAGTGTTAGAGCTAAAATTAGCATGTTTAAAGTGATTTTCATGCTTCCAGGGGCTCGGGAAGTTAATTAAATACCATTTGGAGGCATTTAATGTTCGAGCAAAAACGGCTGATTTTCGACAAAAGAGATAACACCCCCCATTACGTCATGCTTCAGAAATGTGGAAAATGGTCCGTTTTCAAATGTTTTATTTTTGAACGTCAGTTCACATTTGTAGGTGGATCATCAGTGTTAGAGCTAAAATTAGCATGTTTAAAGTGATTTTCATGCTTCCAGGGGCCCAAAACACAAGATTTATGGAATGGGTAAAAGTGCATGAAAATGGCCAATTTACTCACTCTGAGTTCTCAAAAAGGGTTTCTTCACCCCGGGAAGTTAATTAAATACCATTTGGAGGCATTTAATGTTCGAGCAAAAACGGCTGATTTTCGACAAAAGAGATAACACCCCCCCCATTACGTCATGCTTCAGAAATGTGGAAAATGGTCCGTTTTCAAATGTTTTATTTTTGAACGTCAGTTCACATTTGTAGGTGGATCATCAGTGTTAGAGCTAAAATTAGCATGTTTAAAGTGATTTTCATGCTTCCAGGGGCTCGGGAAGTTAATTAAATACCATTTGGAGGCATTTAATGTTCGAGCAAAAACGGCTGATTTTCGACAAAAGAGATAACACCCCCCCATTACGTCATGCTTCAGAAATGTGGAAAATGGTCCGTTTTCAAATGTTTTATTTTTGAACGTCAGTTCACATTTGTAGGTGGATCATCAGTGTTAGAGCTAAAATTAGCATGTTTAAAGTGATTTTCATGCTTCCAGGGGCCCAAAACACAAGATTTATGGAATGGTTAAAAGTGCATGAAAATGGCCAATTTACTCACTCTGAGTTCTCAAAAAGGGTTTCTTCACCCCGGGAAGTTAATTAAATACCATTTGGAGGCATTTAATGTTCGAGCAAAAACGGCTGATTTTCGACAAAAGAGATAACACCCCCCCATTACGTCATGCTTCAGAAATGTGGAAAATGGTCAGTTTTCAAATGTTTTATTTTTGAACGTCAGTTCACATTTGTAGGTGGATCATCAGTGTTAGAGCTAAAATTAGCATGTTTAAAGTGATTTTCATGCTTCCAGGGGCTCGGGAAGTTAATTAAATACCATTTGGAGGCATTTAATGTTCGAGCAAAAACGGCTGATTTTCGACAAAAGAGATAACACCCCCCCATTACGTCATGCTTCAGAAATGTGGAAAATGGTCCGTTTTCAAATGTTTTATTTTTGAACGTCAGTTCACATTTGTAGGTGGATCATCAGTGTTAGAGCTAAAATTAGCATGTTTAAAGTGATTTTCATGCTTCCAGGGGCCCAAAACACAAGATTTATGGAATGGTTAAAAGTGCATGAAAATGGCCAATTTACTCACTCTGAGTTCTCAAAAAGGGTTTCTTCACCCCGGGAAGTTAATTAAATACCATTTGGAGGCATTTAATGTTCGAGCAAAAACGGTTGATTTTCGACAAAAGAGATAACACCCCCCCATTACGTCATGCTTCAGAAATGTGGAAAATGGTCCGTTTTCAAATGTTTTATTTTTGAACGTCAGTTCACATTTGTAGGTGGATCATCAGTGTTAGAGCTAAAATTAGCATGTTTAAAGTGATTTTCATGCTTCCAGGGGCTCGGGAAGTTAATTAAATACCATTTGGAGGCATTTAATGTTCGAGCAAAAACGGCTGATTTTCGACAAAAGAGATAACACCCCCCCATTACGTCATGCTTCAGAAATGTGGAAAATGGTCCGTTTTCAAATGTTTTATTTTTGAACGTCAGTTCACATTTGTAGGTGGATCATCAGTGTTAGAGCTAAAATTAGCATGTTTAAAGTGATTTTCATGCTTCCAGGGGCCCAAAACACAAGATTTATGGAATGGTTAAAAGTGCATGAAAATGGCCAATTTACTCACTCTGAGTTCTCAAAAAGGGTTTCTTCACCCCGGGAAGTTAATTAAATACCATTTGGAGGCATTTAATGTTCGAGCAAAAACGGCTGATTTTCGACAAAAGAGATAACACCCCCCCATTACGTCATGCTTCAGAAATGTGGAAAATGGTCCGTTTTCAAATGTTTTATTTTTGAACGTCAGTTCACATTTGTAGGTGGATCATCAGTGTTAGAGCTAAAATTAGCATGTTTAAAGTGATTTTCATGCTTCCAGGGGCTCGGGAAGTTAATTAAATACCATTTGGAGGCATTTAATGTTCGAGCAAAAACGGCTGATTTTCGACAAAAGAGATAACACCCCCCCATTACGTCATGCTTCAGAAATGTGGAAAATGGTCCGTTTTCAAATGTTTTATTTTTGAACGTCAGTTCACATTTGTAGGTGGATCATCAGTGTTAGAGCTAAAATTAGCATGTTTAAAGTGATTTTCATGCTTCCAGGGGCCCAAAACACAAGATTTATGGAATGGTTAAAAGTGCATGAAAATTGCCAATTTACTCACTCTGAGTTCTCAAAAAGGGTTTCTTCACCCCGGGAAGTTAATTAAATACCATTTGGAGGCATTTAATGTTCGAGCAAAAACGGCTGATTTTCGACAAAAGAGATAACACCCCCCCATTACGTCATGCTTCAGAAATGTGGAAAAAGGTCCGTTTTCAAATGTTTTATTTTTGAACGTCAGTTCACATTTGTAGGTGGATCATCAGTGTTAGAGCTAAAATTAGCATGTTTAAAGTGATTTTCATGCTTCCAGGGGCTCGGGAAG
Source organism: Lissotriton vulgaris (assembly GCF_964263255.1). Taxonomy (NCBI): domain Eukaryota; kingdom Metazoa; phylum Chordata; class Amphibia; order Caudata; family Salamandridae; genus Lissotriton; species Lissotriton vulgaris. The sequence continues at coordinate 158,863 of NW_028242752.1, forward strand.
TTAATTAAATACCATTTGGAGGCATTTAATGTTCGAGCAAAAACGGCTGATTTTCGACAAAAGAGATAACACCCCCCCATTACGTCATGCTTCAGAAATGTGGAAAATGGTCCGTTTTCAAATGTTTTATTTTTGAACGTCAGTTCACATTTGTAGGTGGATCAACAGTGTTAGAGCTAAAATTAGCATGTTTAAAGTGATTTTCATGCTTCCAGGGGCTCGGGAAGTGAAATAAATACCATTTGGAGGCATTTAATGTTCGAGCAAAAACGGCTGATTTTCGACAAAAGAGATAACACCCCCCCATTACGTCATGCTTCAGAAATGTGGAAAATGGTCCGTTTTCAAATGTTTTATTTTTGAACGTCAGTTCACATTTGTAGGTGGATCATCAGTGTTAGAGCTAAAATTAGCATGTTTAAAGTGATTTTCATGCTTCCAGGGGCCCAAAACACAAGATTTATGGAATGGTTAAAAGTGCATGAAAATGGCCAATTTACTCACTCTGAGTTCTCAAAAAGGGTTTCTTCACCCCGGGAAGTTAATTAAATACCATTTGGAGGCATTTAATGTTCGAGCAAAAACGGCTGATTTTCGACAAAAGAGATAACACCCCCCCATTACGTCATGCTTCAGAAATGTGGAAAATGGTCCGTTTTCAAATGTTTTATTTTTGAATGTCAGTTCACATTTGTAGGTGGATCATCAGTGTTAGAGCTAAAATTAGCATGTTTAAAGTGATTTTCATGCTTCCAGGGGCCCGGGAAGTTAATTAAATACCATTTGGAGGCATTTAATGTTCAAGCAAAAACGGCTGATTTTCGACAAAAGAGATAACACCCCCCCATTACGTCATGCTTCAGAAATGTGGAAAATGGTCCGTTTTCAAATGTTTTATTTTTGAACGTCAGTTCACATTTGTAGGTGGATCATCAGTGTTAGAGCTAAAATTAGTATGTTTAAAGTGATTTTCATGCTTCCAGGGGCTCAGGAAGTGAAATAAATACCATTTGGAGGCATTTAATGTTCGAGCAAAAACGGCTGATTTTCGACAAAAGAGATAACACCCCCCCATTACGTCATGCTTCAGAAATGTGGAAAATGGTCCGTTTTCAAATGTTTTATTTTTGAACGTCAGTTCACATTTGTAGGTGGATCATCAGTGTTAGAGCTAAAATTAGCATGTTTAAAGTGATTTTCATGCTTCCAGGGGCTCGGGAAGTTAATTAAATACCATTTGGAGGCATTTAATGTTCGAGCAAAAACGGCTGATTTTCGACAAAAGAGATAACACCCCCCCATTACGTCATGCTTCAGAAATGTGGAAAATGGTCCGTTTTCAAATGTTTTATTTTTGAACGTCAGTTCACATTTGTAGGTGGATCATCAGTGTTAGAGCTAAAATTAGCATGTTTAAAGTGATTTTCATGCTTCCAGGGGCCCAAAACACAAGATTTATGGAATGGTTAAAAGTGCATGAAAATGGCCAATTTACTCACTCTGAGTTCTCAAAAAGGGTTTCTTCACCCCGGGAAGTTAATTAAATACCATTTGGAGGCATTTAATGTTCGAGCAAAAACGGCTGATTTTCGACAAAAGAGATAACACCCCCCCATTACGTCATGCTTCAGAAATGTGGAAAATGGTCCGTTTTCAAATGTTTTATTTTTGAACGTCAGTTCACATTTGTAGGTGGATCATCAGTGTTAGAGCTAAAATTAGCATGTTTAAAGTGATTTTCATGCTTCCAGGGGCCCGGGAAGTTAATTAAATACCATTTGGAGGCATTTAATGTTCGAGCAAAAACGGCTGATTTTCGACAAAAGAGATAACACCCCCCCATTACGTCATGCTTCAGAAATGTGGAAAATGGTCCGTTTTCAAATGTTTTATTTTTGAACGTCAGTTCACATTTGTAGGTGGATCATCAGTGTTAGAGCTAAAATTAGTATGTTTAAAGTGATTTTCATGCTTCCAGGGGCTCAGGAAGTGAAATAAATACCATTTGGAGGCATTTAATGTTCGAGCAAAAACGGCTGATTTTCGACAAAAGAGATAACACCCCCCCATTACGTCATGCTTCAGAAATGTGGAAAATGGTCCGTTTTCAAATGTTTTATTTTTGAACGTCAGTTCACATTTGTAGGTGGATCATCAGTGTTAGAGCTAAAATTAGCATGTTTAAAGTGATTTTCATGCTTCCAGGGGCTCGGGAAGTTAATTAAATACCATTTGGAGGCATTTAATGTTCGAGCAAAAACGGCTGATTTTCGACAAAAGAGATAACACCCCCCCATTACGTCATGCTTCAGAAATGTGGAAAATGGTCCGTTTTCAAATGTTTTATTTTTGAACGTCAGTTCACATTTGTAGGTGGATCATCAGTGTTAGAGCTAAAATTAGCATGTTTAAAGTGATTTTCATGCTTCCAGGGGCCCAAAACACAAGATTTATGGAATGGTTAAAAGTGCATGAAAATGGCCAATTTACTCACTCTGAGTTCTCAAAAAGGGTTTCTTCACCCCGGGAAGTGAAATAAATACCATTTGGAGGCATTTAATGTTCGAGCAAAAACGGCTGATTTTCGACAAAAGAGATAACACCCCCCCCATTACGTCATGCTTCAGAAATGTGGAAAATGGTCCGTTTTCAAATGTTTTATTTTTGAACGTCAGTTCACATTTGTAGGTGGATCATCAGTGTTAGAGCTAAAATTAGCATGTTTAAAGTGATTTTCATGCTTCCAGGGGCCCAAAACACAAGATTTATGGAATGGTTAAAAGTGCATGAAAATGGGCAATTTACTCACTCTGAGTTCTCAAAAAGGGTTTCTTCACCCCGGGAAGTTAATTAAATACCATTTGGAGGCATTTAATGTTCGAGCAAAAACGGCTGATTTTCGACAAAAGAGATAACACCCCCCCATTACGTCATGCTTCAGAAATGTGGAAAATGGTCCGTTTTCAAATGTTTTATTTTTGAACGTCAGTTCACATTTGTAGGTGGATCATCAGTGTTAGAGCTAAAATTAGCATGTTTAAAGTGATTTTCATGCTTCCAGGGGCTCGGGAAGTGAAATAAATACCATTTGGAGCCATTTAATGTTCGAGCAAAAACGGCTGATTTTCGACAAAAGAGATAACACCCCCCCATTACGTCATGCTTCAGAAATGTGGAAAATGGTCCGTTTTCAAATGTTTTATTTTTGAACGTCAGTTCACATTTGTAGGTGGATCATCAGTGTTAGAGCTAAAATTAGCATGTTTAAAGTGATTTTCATGCTTCCAGGGGCTCGGGAAGTTAATTAAATACCATTTGGAGGCATTTAATGTTCGAGCAAAAACGGCTGATTTTCGACAAAAGAGATAACACCCCCCCATTACGTCATGCTTCAGAAATGTGGAAAATGGTCCGTTTTCAAATGTTTTATTTTTGAACGTCAGTTCACATTTGTAGGTGGATCATCAGTGTTAGAGCTAAAATTAGCATGTTTAAAGTGATTTTCATGCTTCCAGGGGCCCAAAACACAAGATTTATGGAATGGTTAAAAGTGCATGAAAATGGCCAATTTACTCACTCTGAGTTCTCAAAAAGGGTTTCTTCACCCCGGGAAGTTAATTAAATACCATTTGGAGGCATTTAATGTTCGAGCAAAAACGGCTGATTTTCGACAAAAGAGATAACACCCCCCCATTACGTCATGCTTCAGAAATGTGGAAAATGGTCCGTTTTCAAATGATTTATTTTTGATTGTCAGTTCACATTTGTAGGTGGATCATCAGTGTTAGAGCTAAAATTAGCATGTTTAAAGTGATTTTCATGCTTCCAGGGGCCCAAAACACAAGATTTATGGAATGGTTAAAAGTGCATGAAAATGTCCAATTTACTCACTCTGAGTTCTCAAAAAGGGTTTCTTCACCCCGGGAAGTTAATTAAATACCATTTGGAGGCATTTAATGTTCGAGCAAAAACAGCTGATTTTCGACAAAAGAGATAACACCCCCCCCATTACGTCATGCTTCAGAAATGTGGAAAATGGTCCGTTTTCAAATGTTTTATTTTTGAACGTCAGTTCACATTTGTAGGTGGATCATCAGTGTTAGAGCTAAAATTAGCATGTTTAAAGTGATTTTCATGCTTCCAGGGGCTCGGGAAGTTAATTAAATACCATTTGGAGGCATTTAATGTTCGAGCAAAAACGGCTGATTTTCGACAAAAGAGATAACACCCCCCCATTACGTCATGCTTCAGAAATGTGGAAAATGGTCAGTTTTCAAATGTTTTATTTTTGAACGTCAGTTCACATTAGTAGGTGGATCATCAGTGTTAGAGCTAAAATTAGCATGTTTAAAGTGATTTTCATGCTTCCAGGGGCTCGGGAAGTTAATTAAATACCATTTGGAGGCATTTAATGTTCGAGCAAAAACGGCTGATTTTCGACAAAAGAGATAACACCCCCCCATTACGTCATGCTTCAGAAATGTGGAAAATGGTCCGTTTTCAAATGTTTTATTTTTGAACGTCAGTTCACATTTGTAGGTGGATCATCAGTGTTAGAGCTAAAATTAGCATGTTTAAAGTGATTTTCATGCTTCCAGGGGCCCAAAACACAAGATTTATGGAATGGTTAAAAGTGCATAAAAATGGCCAATTTACTCACTCTGAGTTCTCAAAAAGGGTTTCTTCACCCCGGGAAGTTAATTAAATACCATTTGGAGGCATTTAATGTTCGAGCAAAAACGGCTGATTTTCGACAAAAGAGATAACACCCCCCCATTACGTCATGCTTCAGAAATGTGGAAAATGGTCCGTTTTCAAATGTTTTATTTTTGAACGTCAGTTCACATTTGTAGGTGGATCATCAGTGTTAGAGCTAAAATTAGCATGTTTAAAGTGATTTTCATGCTTCCAGGGGCCCAAAACACAAGATTTATGGAATGGTTAAAAGTGCATGAAAATGTCCAATTTACTCACTCTGAGTTCTCAAAAAGGGTTTCTTCACCCCGGGAAGTTAATTAAATACCATTTGGAGGCATTTAATGTTCGAGCAAAAACGGCTGATTTTCGACAAAAGAGATAACACCCCCCCATTACGTCATGCTTCAGAAATGTGGAAAATGGTCCGTTTTCAAATGTTTTATTTTTGAACGTCAGTTCACATTTGTAGGTGGATCATCAGTGTTAGAGCTAAAATTAGCATGTTTAAAGTGATTTTCATGCTTCCAGGGGCCCAAAACACAAGATTTATGGAATGGTTAAAAGTGCATGAAAATGGCCAATTTACTCACTCTGAGTTCTCAAAAAGGGTTTCTTCACCCCGGGAAGTTAATTAAATACCATTTGGAGGCATTTAATGTTCGAGCAAAAATGGCTGATTTTCGACAAAAGAGATAACACCCCCCCATTACGTCATGCTTCAGAAATGTGGAAAATGGTCCGTTTTCAAATGTTTTATTTTTGAACGTCAGTTCACATTTGTAGGTGGATCATCAGTGTTAGAGCTAAAATTAGCATGTTTAAAGTGAATTTCATGCTTCCAGGGGCCCAAAACACAAGATTTATGGAATGGTTAAAAGTGCATGAAAATGGCCAATTTTCTCACTCTGAGTTCTCAAAAAGGGTTTCTTCACCCCGGGAAGTTAATTAAATACCATTTGGAGGCATTTAATGTTCGAGCAAAAACGGCTGATTTTCGACAAAAGAGATAAAACCCCCCCATTACGTCATGCTTCAGAAATGTGGAAAATGGTCCGTTTTCAAATGTTTTATTTTTGAACGTCAGTTCACATTTGTAGGTGGATCATCAGTGTTAGAGCTAAAATTAGCATGTTTAAAGTGATTTTCATGCTTCCAGGGGCTCGGGAAGTTAATTAAATACCATTTGGAGGCATTTAATGTTCGAGCAAAAACGGCTGATTTTCGACAAAAGAGATAACCCCCCATTACGTCATGCTTCAGAAATGTGGAAAATGGTCCGTTTTCAAATGTTTTATTTTTGAACGTCAGTTCACATTTGTAGGTGGATCATCAGTGTTAGAGCTAAAATTAGCATGTTTAAAGTGATTTTCATGCTTCCAGGGGCCCAAAACACAAGATTTATGGAATGGGTAAAAGTGCATGAAAATGGCCAATTTACTCACTCTGAGTTCTCAAAAAGGGTTTCTTCACCCCGGGAAGTTAATTAAATACCATTTGGAGGCATTTAATGTTCGAGCAAAAACGGCTGATTTTCGACAAAAGAGATAACACCCCCCCCATTACGTCATGCTTCAGAAATGTGGAAAATTGTCCGTTTTCAAATGTTTTATTTTTGAACGTCAGTTCACATTTGTAGGTGGATCATCAGTGTTAGAGCTAAAATTAGCATGTTTAAAGTGATTTTCATGCTTCCAGGGGCTCGGGAAGTTAATTAAATACCATTTGGAGGCATTTAATGTTCGAGCAAAAACGGCTGATTTTCGACAAAAGAGATAACACCCCCCCATTACGTCATGCTTCAGAAATGTGGAAAATGGTCCGTTTTCAAATGTTTTATTTTTGAACGTCAGTTCACATTTGTAGGTGGATCATCAGTGTTAGAGCTAAAATTAGCATGTTTAAAGTGATTTTCATGCTTCCAGGGGCCCAAAACACAAGATTTATGGAATGGTTAAAAGTGCATGAAAATGGCCAATTTACTCACTCTGAGTTCTCAAAAAGGGTTTCTTCACCCCGGGAAGTTAATTAAATACCATTTGGAGGCATTTAATGTTCGAGCAAAAACGGCTGATTTTCGACAAAAGAGATAACACCCCCCCATTACGTCATGCTTCAGAAATGTGGAAAATGGTCAGTTTTCAAATGTTTTATTTTTGAACGTCAGTTCACATTTGTAGGTGGATCATCAGTGTTAGAGCTAAAATTAGCATGTTTAAAGTGATTTTCATGCTTCCAGGGGCCCAAAACACAAGATTTATGGAATGGTTAAAAGTGCATGAAAATGGCCAATTTACTCACTCTGAGTTCTCAAAAAGGGTTTCTTCACCCCGGGAAGTTAATTAAATACCATTTGGAGGCATTTAATGTTCGAGCAAAAACGGTTGATTTTCGACAAAAGAGATAACACCCCCCCATTACGTCATGCTTCAGAAATGTGGAAAATGGTCCGTTTTCAAATGTTTTATTTTTGAACGTCAGTTCACATTTGTAGGTGGATCATCAGTGTTAGAGCTAAAATTAGCATGTTTAAAGTGATTTTCATGCTTCCAGGGGCTCGGGAAGTTAATTAAATACCATTTGGAGGCATTTAATGTTCGAGCAAAAACGGCTGATTTTCGACAAAAGAGATAACACCCCCCCATTACGTCATGCTTCAGAAATGTGGAAAATGGTCCGTTTTCAAATGTTTTATTTTTGAACGTCAGTTCACATTTGTAGGTGGATCATCAGTGTTAGAGCTAAAATTAGCATGTTTAAAGTGATTTTCATGCTTCCAGGGGCCCAAAACACAAGATTTATGGAATGGTTAAAAGTGCATGAAAATGGCCAATTTACTCACTCTGAGTTCTCAAAAAGGGTTTCTTCACCCCGGGAAGTTAATTAAATACCATTTGGAGGCATTTAATGTTCGAGCAAAAACGGCTGATTTTCGACAAAAGAGATAACACCCCCCCATTACGTCATGCTTCAGAAATGTGGAAAATGGTCCGTTTTCAAATGTTTTATTTTTGAACGTCAGTTCACATTTGTAGGTGGATCATCAGTGTTAGAGCTAAAATTAGCATGTTTAAAGTGATTTTCATGCTTCCAGGGGCTCGGGAAGTTAATTAAATACCATTTGGAGGCATTTAATGTTCGAGCAAAAACGGCTGATTTTCGACAAAAGAGATAACACCCCCCCATTACGTCATGCTTCAGAAATGTGGAAAATGGTCCGTTTTCAAATGTTTTATTTTTGAACGTCAGTTCACATTTGTAGGTGGATCATCAGTGTTAGAGCTAAAATTAGCATGTTTAAAGTGATTTTCATGCTTCCAGGGGCCCAAAACACAAGATTTATGGAATGGTTAAAAGTGCATGAAAATTGCCAATTTACTCACTCTGAGTTCTCAAAAAGGGTTTCTTCACCCCGGGAAGTTAATTAAATACCATTTGGAGGCATTTAATGTTCGAGCAAAAACGGCTGATTTTCGACAAAAGAGATAACACCCCCCCATTACGTCATGCTTCAGAAATGTGGAAAATGGTCCGTTTTCAAATGTTTTATTTTTGAACGTCAGTTCACATTTGTAGGTGGATCATCAGTGTTAGAGCTAAAATTAGCATGTTTAAAGTGATTTTCATGCTTCCAGGGGCTCGGGAAGTTAATTAAATACCATTTGGAGGCATTTAATGTTCGAGCAAAAACGGCTGATTTTCGACAAAAGAGATAACACCCCCCCATTACGTCATGCTTCAGAAATGTGGAAAATGGTCCGTTTTCAAATGTTTTATTTTTGAACGTCAGTTCACATTTGTAGGTGGATCAACAGTGTTAGAGCTAAAATTAGCATGTTTAAAGTGATTTTCATGCTTCCAGGGGCTCGGGAAGTGAAATAAATACCATTTGGAGGCATTTAATGTTCGAGCAAAAACGGCTGATTTTCGACAAAAGAGATAACACCCCCCCATTACGTCATGCTTCAGAAATGTGGAAAATGGTCCGTTTTCAAATGTTTTATTTTTGAACGTCAGTTCACATTTGTAGGTGGATCATCAGTGTTAGAGCTAAAATTAGCATGTTTAAAGTGATTTTCATGCTTCCAGGGGCCCAAAACACAAGATTTATGGAATGGTTAAAAGTGCATGAAAATGGCCAATTTACTCACTCTGAGTTCTCAAAAAGGGTTTCTTCACCCCGGGAAGTTAATTAAATACCATTTGGAGGCATTTAATGTTCGAGCAAAAACGGCTGATTTTCGACAAAAGAGATAACACCCCCCCATTACGTCATGCTTCAGAAATGTGGAAAATGGTCCGTTTTCAAATGTTTTATTTTTGAATGTCAGTTCACATTTGTAGGTGGATCATCAGTGTTAGAGCTAAAATTAGCATGTTTAAAGTGATTTTCATGCTTCCAGGGGCCCGGGAAGTTAATTAAATACCATTTGGAGGCATTTAATGTTCAAGCAAAAACGGCTGATTTTCGACAAAAGAGATAACACCCCCCCATTACGTCATGCTTCAGAAATGTGGAAAATGGTCCGTTTTCAAATGTTTTATTTTTGAACGTCAGTTCACATTTGTAGGTGGATCATCAGTGTTAGAGCTAAAATTAGTATGTTTAAAGTGATTTTCATGCTTCCAGGGGCTCAGGAAGTGAAATAAATACCATTTGGAGGCATTTAATGTTCGAGCAAAAACGGCTGATTTTCGACAAAAGAGATAACACCCCCCCATTACGTCATGCTTCAGAAATGTGGAAAATGGTCCGTTTTCAAATGTTTTATTTTTGAACGTCAGTTCACATTTGTAGGTGGATCATCAGTGTTAGAGCTAAAATTAGCATGTTTAAAGTGATTTTCATGCTTCCAGGGGCTCGGGAAGTTAATTAAATACCATTTGGAGGCATTTAATGTTCGAGCAAAAACGGCTGATTTTCGACAAAAGAGATAACACCCCCCCATTACGTCATGCTTCAGAAATGTGGAAAATGGTCCGTTTTCAAATGTTTTATTTTTGAACGTCAGTTCACATTTGTAGGTGGATCATCAGTGTTAGAGCTAAAATTAGCATGTTTAAAGTGATTTTCATGCTTCCAGGGGCCCAAAACACAAGATTTATGGAATGGTTAAAAGTGCATGAAAATGGCCAATTTACTCACTCTGAGTTCTCAAAAAGGGTTTCTTCACCCCGGGAAGTTAATTAAATACCATTTGGAGGCATTTAATGTTCGAGCAAAAACGGCTGATTTTCGACAAAAGAGATAACACCCCCCCATTACGTCATGCTTCAGAAATGTGGAAAATGGTCCGTTTTCAAATGTTTTATTTTTGAACGTCAGTTCACATTTGTAGGTGGATCATCAGTGTTAGAGCTAAAATTAGCATGTTTAAAGTGATTTTCATGCTTCCAGGGGCCCGGGAAGTTAATTAAATACCATTTGGAGGCATTTAATGTTCGAGCAAAAACGGCTGATTTTCGACAAAAGAGATAACACCCCCCCATTACGTCATGCTTCAGAAATGTGGAAAATGGTCCGTTTTCAAATGTTTTATTTTTGAACGTCAGTTCACATTTGTAGGTGGATCATCAGTGTTAGAGCTAAAATTAGTATGTTTAAAGTGATTTTCATGCTTCCAGGGGCTCAGGAAGTGAAATAAATACCATTTGGAGGCATTTAATGTTCGAGCAAAAACGGCTGATTTTCGACAAAAGAGATAACACCCCCCCATTACGTCATGCTTCAGAAATGTGGAAAATGGTCCGTTTTCAAATGTTTTATTTTTGAACGTCAGTTCACATTTGTAGGTGGATCATCAGTGTTAGAGCTAAAATTAGCATGTTTAAAGTGATTTTCATGCTTCCAGGGGCTCGGGAAGTTAATTAAATACCATTTGGAGGCATTTAATGTTCGAGCAAAAACGGCTGATTTTCGACAAAAGAGATAACACCCCCCCATTACGTCATGCTTCAGAAATGTGGAAAATGGTCCGTTTTCAAATGTTTTATTTTTGAACGTCAGTTCACATTTGTAGGTGGATCATCAGTGTTAGAGCTAAAATTAGCATGTTTAAAGTGATTTTCATGCTTCCAGGGGCCCAAAACACAAGATTTATGGAATGGTTAAAAGTGCATGAAAATGGCCAATTTACTCACTCTGAGTTCTCAAAAAGGGTTTCTTCACCCCGGGAAGTTAATTAAATACCATTTGGAGGCATTTAATGTTCGAGCAAAAACGGCTGATTTTCGACAAAAGAGATAACACCCCCCCATTACGTCATGCTTCAGAAATGTGGAAAATGGTCCGTTTTCAAATGTTTTATTTTTGAACGTCAGTTCACATTTGTAGGTGGATCATCAGTGTTGTAGCTAAAATTAGCATGTTTAAAGTGATTTTCATGCTTCCAGGGGCTCGGGAAGTTAATTAAATACCATTTGGAGGCATTTAATGTTCGAGCAAAAACGGCTGATTTTCGACAAAAGAGATAACACCCCCCCATTACGTCATGCTTCAGAAATGTGGAAAATGGTCCGTTTTCAAATGTTTTATTTTTGAACGTCAGTTCACATTTGTAGGTGGATCATCAGTGTTAGAGCTAAAATTAGCATGTTTAAAGTGATTTTCATGCTTCCAGGGGCCCAAAACACAAGATTTATGGAATGGTTAAAAGTGCATGAAAATGGCCAATTTACTCACTCTGAGTTCTCAAAAAGGGTTTCTTCACCCCGGGAAGTTAATTAAATACCATTTGGAGGCATTTAATGTTCGAGCAAAAACGGCTGATTTTCGACAAAAGAGATAACACCCCCCCATTACGTCATGCTTCAGAAATGTAGAAAATGGTCCGTTTTCCAATGTTTTATTTTTGAACGTCAGTTCACATTTGTAGGTGGATCATCAGTGTTAGAGCTAAAATTAGCATGTTTAAAGTGATTTTCATGCTTCCAGGGGCCCAAAACACAAGATTTATGGAATGGTTAAAAGTGCATGAAAATGGCCAATTTACTCACTCTGAGTTCTCAAAAAGGGTTTCTTCACCCCGGGAAGTTAATTAAATACCATTTGGAGGCATTTAATGTTCGAGCAAAAACGGCTGATTTTCGACAAAAGAGATAACACCCCCCATTACGTCATGCTTCAGAAATGTGGAAAATGGTCCGTTTTCAAATGTTTTATTTTTGAACGTCAGTTCACATTTGTAGGTGGATCATCAGTGTTAGAGCTAAAATTAGCATGTTTAAAGTGATTTTCATGCTTCCAGGGGCCCAAAACACAAGATTTATGGAATGGTTAAAAGTGCATGAAAATGGCCAATTTACTCACTCTGAGTTCTCAAAAAGGGTTTCTTCACCCCGGGAAGTTAATTAAATACCATTTGGAGGCATTTAATGTTCGAGCAAAAACGGCTGATTTTCGACAAAAGAGATAACACCCCCCCATTACGTCATGCTTCAGAAATGTGGAAAATGGTCCGTTTTCAAATGTTTTATTTTTGAACGTCAGTTCACATTTGTAGGTGGATCATCAGTGTTAGAGCTAAAATTAGCATGTTTAAAGTGAATTTCATGCTTCCAGGGGCCCAAAACACAAGATTTATGGAATGGTTAAAAGTGCATGAAAATGGCCAATTTTCTCACTCTGAGTTCTCAAAAAGGGTTTCTTCACCCCGGGAAGTTAATTAAATACCATTTGGAGGCATTTAATGTTCGAGCAAAAACGGCTGATTTTCGACAAAAGAGATAAAACCCCCCCATTACGTCATGCTTCAGAAATGTGGAAAATGGTCCGTTTTCAAATGTTTTATTTTTGAACGTCAGTTCACATTTGTAGGTGGATCATCAGTGTTAGAGCTAAAATTAGCATGTTTAAAGTGATTTTCATGCTTCCAGGGGCTCGGGAAGTTAATTAAATACCATTTGGAGGCATTTAATGTTCGAGCAAAAACGGCTGATTTTCGACAAAAGAGATAACACCCCCCCCATTACGTCATGCTTCAGAAATGTGGAAAATGGTCCGTTTTCAAATGTTTTATTTTTGAACGTCAGTTCACATTTGTAGGTGGATCATCAGTGTTAGAGCTAAAATTAGCATGTTTAAAGTGATTTTCATGCTTCCAGGGGCTCGGGAAGTTAATTAAATACCATTTGGAGGCATTTAATGTTCGAGCAAAAACGGCTGATTTTCGACAAAAGAGATAACACCCCCCCATTACGTCATGCTTCAGAAATGTGGAAAATGGTCCGTTTTCAAATGTTTTATTTTTGAACGTCAGTTCACATTTGTAGGTGGATCATCAGTGTTAGAGCTAAAATTAGCATGTTTAAAGTGATTTTCATGCTTCCAGGGGCCCAAAACACAAGATTTATGGAATGGTTAAAAGTGCATGAAAATGGCCAATTTACTCACTCTGAGTTCTCAAAAAGGGTTTCTTCACCCCGGGAAGTTAATTAAATACCATTTGGAGGCATTTAATGTTCGAGCAAAAACGGCTGATTTTCGACAAAAGAGATAACACCCCCCCATTACGTCATGCTTCAGAAATGTGGAAAATGGTCAGTTTTCAAATGTTTTATTTTTGAACGTCAGTTCACATTTGTAGGTGGATCATCAGTGTTAGAGCTAAAATTAGCATGTTTAAAGTGATTTTCATGCTTCCAGGGGCTCGGGAAGTTAATTAAATACCATTTGGAGGCATTTAATGTTCGAGCAAAAACGGCTGATTTTCGACAAAAGAGATAACACCCCCCCATTACGTCATGCTTCAGAAATGTGGAAAATGGTCCGTTTTCAAATGTTTTATTTTTGAACGTCAGTTCACATTTGTAGGTGGATCATCAGTGTTAGAGCTAAAATTAGCATGTTTAAAGTGATTTTCATGCTTCCAGGGGCCCAAAACACAAGATTTATGGAATGGTTAAAAGTGCATGAAAATGGCCAATTTACTCACTCTGAGTTCTCAAAAAGGGTTTCTTCACCCCGGGAAGTTAATTAAATACCATTTGGAGGCATTTAATGTTCGAGCAAAAACGGTTGATTTTCGACAAAAGAGATAACACCCCCCCATTACGTCATGCTTCAGAAATGTGGAAAATGGTCCGTTTTCAAATGTTTTATTTTTGAACGTCAGTTCACATTTGTAGGTGGATCATCAGTGTTAGAGCTAAAATTAGCATGTTTAAAGTGATTTTCATGCTTCCAGGGGCTCGGGAAGTTAATTAAATACCATTTGGAGGCATTTAATGTTCGAGCAAAAACGGCTGATTTTCGACAAAAGAGATAACACCCCCCCATTACGTCATGCTTCAGAAATGTGGAAAATGGTCCGTTTTCAAATGTTTTATTTTTGAACGTCAGTTCACATTTGTAGGTGGATCATCAGTGTTAGAGCTAAAATTAGCATGTTTAAAGTGATTTTCATGCTTCCAGGGGCCCAAAACACAAGATTTATGGAATGGTTAAAAGTGCATGAAAATGGCCAATTTACTCACTCTGAGTTCTCAAAAAGGGTTTCTTCACCCCGGGAAGTTAATTAAATACCATTTGGAGGCATTTAATGTTCGAGCAAAAACGGCTGATTTTCGACAAAAGAGATAACACCCCCCCATTACGTCATGCTTCAGAAATGTGGAAAATGGTCCGTTTTCAAATGTTTTATTTTTGAACGTCAGTTCACATTTGTAGGTGGATCATCAGTGTTAGAGCTAAAATTAGCATGTTTAAAGTGATTTTCATGCTTCCAGGGGCTCGGGAAGTTAATTAAATACCATTTGGAGGCATTTAATGTTCGAGCAAAAACGGCTGATTTTCGACAAAAGAGATAACACCCCCCCATTACGTCATGCTTCAGAAATGTGGAAAATGGTCCGTTTTCAAATGTTTTATTTTTGAACGTCAGTTCACATTTGTAGGTGGATCATCAGTGTTAGAGCTAAAATTAGCATGTTTAAAGTGATTTTCATGCTTCCAGGGGCCCAAAACACAAGATTTATGGAATGGTTAAAAGTGCATGAAAATTGCCAATTTACTCACTCTGAGTTCTCAAAAAGGGTTTCTTCACCCCGGGAAGTTAATTAAATACCATTTGGAGGCATTTAATGTTCGAGCAAAAACGGCTGATTTTCGACAAAAGAGATAACACCCCCCCATTACGTCATGCTTCAGAAATGTGGAAAATGGTCCGTTTTCAAATGTTTTATTTTTGAACGTCAGTTCACATTTGTAGGTGGATCATCAGTGTTAGAGCTAAAATTAGCATGTTTAAAGTGATTTTCATGCTTCCAGGGGCTCGGGAAGTTAATTAAATACCATTTGGAGGCATTTAATGTTCGAGCAAAAACGGCTGATTTTCGACAAAAGAGATAACACCCCCCCATTACGTCATGCTTCAGAAATGTGGAAAATGGTCCGTTTTCAAATGTTTTATTTTTGAACGTCAGTTCACATTTGTAGGTGGATCAACAGTGTTAGAGCTAAAATTAGCATGTTTAAAGTGATTTTCATGCTTCCAGGGGCTCGGGAAGTGAAATAAATACCATTTGGAGGCATTTAATGTTCGAGCAAAAACGGCTGATTTTCGACAAAAGAGATAACACCCCCCCATTACGTCATGCTTCAGAAATGTGGAAAATGGTCCGTTTTCAAATGTTTTATTTTTGAACGTCAGTTCACATTTGTAGGTGGATCATCAGTGTTAGAGCTAAAATTAGCATGTTTAAAGTGATTTTCATGCTTCCAGGGGCCCAAAACACAAGATTTATGGAATGGTTAAAAGTGCATGAAAATGGCCAATTTACTCACTCTGAGTTCTCAAAAAGGGTTTCTTCACCCCGGGAAGTTAATTAAATACCATTTGGAGGCATTTAATGTTCGAGCAAAAACGGCTGATTTTCGACAAAAGAGATAACACCCCCCCATTACGTCATGCTTCAGAAATGTGGAAAATGGTCCGTTTTCAAATGTTTTATTTTTGAATGTCAGTTCACATTTGTAGGTGGATCATCAGTGTTAGAGCTAAAATTAGCATGTTTAAAGTGATTTTCATGCTTCCAGGGGCCCGGGAAGTTAATTAAATACCATTTGGAGGCATTTAATGTTCAAGCAAAAACGGCTGATTTTCGACAAAAGAGATAACACCCCCCCATTACGTCATGCTTCAGAAATGTGGAAAATGGTCCGTTTTCAAATGTTTTATTTTTGAACGTCAGTTCACATTTGTAGGTGGATCATCAGTGTTAGAGCTAAAATTAGTATGTTTAAAGTGATTTTCATGCTTCCAGGGGCTCAGGAAGTGAAATAAATACCATTTGGAGGCATTTAATGTTCGAGCAAAAACGGCTGATTTTCGACAAAAGAGATAACACCCCCCCATTACGTCATGCTTCAGAAATGTGGAAAATGGTCCGTTTTCAAATGTTTTATTTTTGAACGTCAGTTCACATTTGTAGGTGGATCATCAGTGTTAGAGCTAAAATTAGCATGTTTAAAGTGATTTTCATGCTTCCAGGGGCTCGGGAAGTTAATTAAATACCATTTGGAGGCATTTAATGTTCGAGCAAAAACGGCTGATTTTCGACAAAAGAGATAACACCCCCCCATTACGTCATGCTTCAGAAATGTGGAAAATGGTCCGTTTTCAAATGTTTTATTTTTGAACGTCAGTTCACATTTGTAGGTGGATCATCAGTGTTAGAGCTAAAATTAGCATGTTTAAAGTGATTTTCATGCTTCCAGGGGCCCAAAACACAAGATTTATGGAATGGTTAAAAGTGCATGAAAATGGCCAATTTACTCACTCTGAGTTCTCAAAAAGGGTTTCTTCACCCCGGGAAGTTAATTAAATACCATTTGGAGGCATTTAATGTTCGAGCAAAAACGGCTGATTTTCGACAAAAGAGATAACACCCCCCCATTACGTCATGCTTCAGAAATGTGGAAAATGGTCCGTTTTCAAATGTTTTATTTTTGAACGTCAGTTCACATTTGTAGGTGGATCATCAGTGTTAGAGCTAAAATTAGCATGTTTAAAGTGATTTTCATGCTTCCAGGGGCCCAAAACACAAGATTTATGGAATGGTTAAAAGTGCATGAAAATGTCCAATTTACTCACTCTGAGTTCTCAAAAAGGGTTTCTTCACCCCGGGAAGTTAATTAAATACCATTTGGAGGCATTTAATGTTCGAGCAAAAACGGCTGATTTTCGACAAAAGAGATAACACCCCCCCATTACGTCATGCTTCAGAAATGTGGAAAATGGTCCGTTTTCAAATGTTTTATTTTTGAACGTCAGTTCACATTTGTAGGTGGATCATCAGTGTTAGAGCTAAAATTAGCATGTTTAAAGTGATTTTCATGCTTCCAGGGGCCCAAAACACAAGATTTATGGAATGGTTAAAAGTGCATGAAAATGGGCAATTTACTCACTCTGAGTTCTCAAAAAGGGTTTCTTCACCCCGGGAAGTTAATTAAATACCATTTGGAGGCATTTAATGTTCGAGCAAAAACGGCTGATTTTCGACAAAAGAGATAACACCCCCCCATTACGTCATGCTTCAGAAATGTGGAAAATGGTCCGTTTTCAAATGTTTTATTTTTGAACGTCAGTTCACATTTGTAGGTGGATCATCAGTGTTAGAGCTAAAATTAGCATGTTTAAAGTGAATTTCATGCTTCCAGGGGCCCAAAACACAAGATTTATGGAATGGTTAAAAGTGCATGAAAATGGCCAATTTTCTCACTCTGAGTTCTCAAAAAGGGTTTCTTCACCCCGGGAAGTTAATTAAATACCATTTGGAGGCATTTAATGTTCGAGCAAAAACGGCTGATTTTCGACAAAAGAGATAAAACCCCCCCATTACGTCATGCTTCAGAAATGTGGAAAATGGTCCGTTTTCAAATGTTTTATTTTTGAACGTCAGTTCACATTTGTAGGTGGATCATCAGTGTTAGAGCTAAAATTAGCATGTTTAAAGTGATTTTCATGCTTCCAGGGGCTCGGGAAGTTAATTAAATACCATTTGGAGGCATTTAATGTTCGAGCAAAAACGGCTGATTTTCGACAAAAGAGATAACACCCCCCATTACGTCATGCTTCAGAAATGTGGAAAATGGTCCGTTTTCAAATGTTTTATTTTTGAACGTCAGTTCACATTTGTAGGTGGATCATCAGTGTTAGAGCTAAAATTAGCATGTTTAAAGTGATTTTCATGCTTCCAGGGGCCCAAAACACAAGATTTATGGAATGGGTAAAAGTGCATGAAAATGGCCAATTTACTCACTCTGAGTTCTCAAAAAGGGTTTCTTCACCCCGGGAAGTTAATTAAATACCATTTGGAGGCATTTAATGTTCGAGCAAAAACGGCTGATTTTCGACAAAAGAGATAACACCCCCCCCATTACGTCATGCTTCAGAAATGTGGAAAATGGTCCGTTTTCAAATGTTTTATTTTTGAACGTCAGTTCACATTTGTAGGTGGATCATCAGTGTTAGAGCTAAAATTAGCATGTTTAAAGTGATTTTCATGCTTCCAGGGGCTCGGGAAGTTAATTAAATACCATTTGGAGGCATTTAATGTTCGAGCAAAAACGGCTGATTTTCGACAAAAGAGATAACACCCCCCCATTACGTCATGCTTCAGAAATGTGGAAAATGGTCCGTTTTCAAATGTTTTATTTTTGAACGTCAGTTCACATTTGTAGGTGGATCATCAGTGTTAGAGCTAAAATTAGCATGTTTAAAGTGATTTTCATGCTTCCAGGGGCCCAAAACACAAGATTTATGGAATGGTTAAAAGTGCATGAAAATGGCCAATTTACTCACTCTGAGTTCTCAAAAAGGGTTTCTTCACCCCGGGAAGTTAATTAAATACCATTTGGAGGCATTTAATGTTCGAGCAAAAACGGCTGATTTTCGACAAAAGAGATAACACCCCCCCATTACGTCATGCTTCAGAAATGTGGAAAATGGTCAGTTTTCAAATGTTTTATTTTTGAACGTCAGTTCACATTTGTAGGTGGATCATCAGTGTTAGAGCTAAAATTAGCATGTTTAAAGTGATTTTCATGCTTCCAGGGGCTCGGGAAGTTAATTAAATACCATTTGGAGGCATTTAATGTTCGAGCAAAAACGGCTGATTTTCGACAAAAGAGATAACACCCCCCCATTACGTCATGCTTCAGAAATGTGGAAAATGGTCCGTTTTCAAATGTTTTATTTTTGAACGTCAGTTCACATTTGTAGGTGGATCATCAGTGTTAGAGCTAAAATTAGCATGTTTAAAGTGATTTTCATGCTTCCAGGGGCCCAAAACACAAGATTTATGGAATGGTTAAAAGTGCATGAAAATGGCCAATTTACTCACTCTGAGTTCTCAAAAAGGGTTTCTTCACCCCGGGAAGTTAATTAAATACCATTTGGAGGCATTTAATGTTCGAGCAAAAACGGTTGATTTTCGACAAAAGAGATAACACCCCCCCATTACGTCATGCTTCAGAAATGTGGAAAATGGTCCGTTTTCAAATGTTTTATTTTTGAACGTCAGTTCACATTTGTAGGTGGATCATCAGTGTTAGAGCTAAAATTAGCATGTTTAAAGTGATTTTCATGCTTCCAGGGGCTCGGGAAGTTAATTAAATACCATTTGGAGGCATTTAATGTTCGAGCAAAAACGGCTGATTTTCGACAAAAGAGATAACACCCCCCCATTACGTCATGCTTCAGAAATGTGGAAAATGGTCCGTTTTCAAATGTTTTATTTTTGAACGTCAGTTCACATTTGTAGGTGGATCATCAGTGTTAGAGCTAAAATTAGCATGTTTAAAGTGATTTTCATGCTTCCAGGGGCCCAAAACACAAGATTTATGGAATGGTTAAAAGTGCATGAAAATGGCCAATTTACTCACTCTGAGTTCTCAAAAAGGGTTTCTTCACCCCGGGAAGTTAATTAAATACCATTTGGAGGCATTTAATGTTCGAGCAAAAACGGCTGATTTTCGACAAAAGAGATAACACCCCCCATTACGTCATGCTTCAGAAATGTGGAAAATGGTCCGTTTTCAAATGTTTTATTTTTGAACGTCAGTTCACATTTGTAGGTGGATCATCAGTGTTAGAGCTAAAATTAGCATGTTTAAGTGATTTTCATGCTTCCAGGGGCTCGGGAAGTTAATTAAATACCATTTGGAGGCATTTAATGTTCGAGCAAAAACGGCTGATTTTCGACAAAAGAGATAACACCCCCCCATTACGTCATGCTTCAGAAATGTGGAAAATGGTCCGTTTTCAAATGTTTTATTTTTGAACGTCAGTTCACATTTGTAGGTGGATCATCAGTGTTAGAGCTAAAATTAGCATGTTTAAAGTGATTTTCATGCTTCCAGGGGCCCAAAACACAAGATTTATGGAATGGTTAAAAGTGCATGAAAATTGCCAATTTACTCACTCTGAGTTCTCAAAAAGGGTTTCTTCACCCCGGGAAGTTAATTAAATACCATTTGGAGGCATTTAATGTTCGAGCAAAAACGGCTGATTTTCGACAAAAGAGATAACACCCCCCCATTACGTCATGCTTCAGAAATGTGGAAAATGGTCCGTTTTCAAATGTTTTATTTTTGAACGTCAGTTCACATTTGTAGGTGGATCATCAGTGTTAGAGCTAAAATTAGCATGTTTAAAGTGATTTTCATGCTTCCAGGGGCTCGGGAAGTTAATTAAATACCATTTGGAGGCATTTAATGTTCGAGCAAAAACGGCTGATTTTCGACAAAAGAGATAACACCCCCCCATTACGTCATGCTTCAGAAATGTGGAAAATGGTCCGTTTTCAAATGTTTTATTTTTGAACGTCAGTTCACATTTGTAGGTGGATCAACAGTGTTAGAGCTAAAATTAGCATGTTTAAAGTGATTTTCATGCTTCCAGGGGCTCGGGAAGTGAAATAAATACCATTTGGAGGCATTTAATGTTCGAGCAAAAACGGCTGATTTTCGACAAAAGAGATAACACCCCCCCATTACGTCATGCTTCAGAAATGTGGAAAATGGTCCGTTTTCAAATGTTTTATTTTTGAACGTCAGTTCACATTTGTAGGTGGATCATCAGTGTTAGAGCTAAAATTAGCATGTTTAAAGTGATTTTCATGCTTCCAGGGGCCCAAAACACAAGATTTATGGAATGGTTAAAAGTGCATGAAAATGGCCAATTTACTCACTCTGAGTTCTCAAAAAGGGTTTCTTCACCCCGGGAAGTTAATTAAATACCATTTGGAGGCATTTAATGTT
>NW_028242753.1:0-36019 GCF_964263255.1 Lissotriton vulgaris
CACCTCTCTGCAATGCAACTCTGTGGCACTTACTAGACATATCTGGTGAGTTAGTTGCCGTCCAGGGACACTCAGGATTCAAAGGGACTTTATCCCCCAACTTAAAACGGGACTTGGCTCCCCCGAGGGCTAATTACCAACGAAGCGTTGGAGCCCACACTTTGTCTTTTTTCTATCTTCAGGATCCACTCTGTCGATATTAAAAAAAACAAAATAAAAAAATTTAGCCCTGGGGGTCGTTGTGGGACCCCCTAAGCAGGCCTAGGGGGTCAGGGTGTTTCTACCCTTCCCCCTTTTCATGTTTTTCACATTTTCTTTCTGCTTTCTTGTGCCTCGGTTCTATCGAGGCACAAGATGGCTGCCAACACTTCCTGGGTAGGAGTGTTGACAGCCAATTAGCATACAGCTTGTTATCGGGAGGGTGCGCGGATCCTGCGCGGCTATAGATATATATGTGATTTTTCTTTCGATTTTCTCAGTAACTACTGAACAGATTTACACCATTAAACAAAAAGGCATGACTCTTAACCAAGGGCTATCTTTTTGCCAAATTTGGTGTAATTCCGTTCAGTAGTTCAGGCTGTAGCTTCGGCTGAAGGTTCCTACAGGAAATTGCATGGGAAAAACATGTTTTGGGACCCCCTTTTTTCTCAGCCCCCACTTGATGAATCACCGTGAAACTTTCAGGATAGGAGCAGACCGGAGTGGGCCATACGATTTATAAATTTTGCAAAGCTTCGTCAATCGGCGCCAAAGTTATTGGGAATAGAATGTTGCGGATTTCCTATGGAAAATAGGTCCTAACTATAAATACCTACTGGCCTGTAGGAGATATATATATATATACCTAAAATACATAAGGCCGTGGTTCCCATACCCGGCAGACCAATTGTATCTGCCATAGGAAGCGTGGGTGAGAAAGTGGGGGAATTTATTCGTAAAAGATTTACCCAGCTTTGTGCGAGACACCAGTCATTTTTTGAGTAAAATTGATGGAATACCATGGGACTCTGATATGTGGCTAATCATCTTAGATGTTGAAGCGCTTTATACAAGCATCGACCATCAACAAGGGTTGGCTGCTGTTAAACATTTTCTGTCTAAGCGCTCCATCACACACTATGAACACAATAAGGTTATTATCGGTCTCATGGAGTGGTGTCTACACAACAATTTCTTTACCTTTGGTAAGGAGATATTCAGACAACTTCGGGGCGTGGCGATGGGGGCCTGTTTCTCCCCCAGCTATGCGTGCTTGCACGTTGGCTGGTGGGAGGAGCAGGTCCTCATGGTACGCCACAAAGTGTGGATGGATAATCATGTTGTATGCTTTTTACGATACATTGATGATATCTTTATTGCCTGGCGAGGCAGTAAAGCTGAAGCATTAGCATTCATTGATGATATCAGTAACAATCATCTCAATTTAAACTTTACTGCTCATGTGGACAAACATAGAATTCAATTTTTGGATGTCGAGGTTTATATTGATGACAACAAAATTAATACCACTTTGCATAGAAAATCCACGGCAGGCAATGCCACCTTGCACGCTACCAGTATGCATCCCTAACATACAATAGCAAGTATTCCCTATGGCGAGATGCTGAGGCTAAAAAGAATCTGCAGCTCAGCATCTGATTTTGAATCTTGTCTTAGGGACCTCACTATACGCTTAAAAGCTAGGGGCTATCCAGAAGCGGTCATAAAATCTGCCTACACTAAGTCTCTTTCTCGGCCGAGGACGAGCCTGTTCGCAGACAAGATTAATGAAACATTGATCACTCCTACATCTGAGCTCCCCATTACTTGCCCACGTATGATCACCACTTTCAGCAAGGAAGAAAGGAAAATCAGAGCCATTCTCAATAAAAATTGGCCCATTGTGCTGAGTGATCACGTGTTAAATACCAGATTACCCTTAGCCCCCTCTATCACCTTTAGGAGAGCTAAAACGATGGGGAACTCACTTGATACACCCGCCCCTGAGCTGAAAGCCAAAGCACCCTGGTTAAGACCTACCAGGGGCTTTTTCAAATGTTCGAGTTGCAGGGCTTGCAATTTTGGTATTTCCACTGTACATTATAATACTCCCTTCAGCACTTTACCTAAAACCATCCAGGGTAATTTTTCCTGCAAAACAGATTATGCAGTCTATGTTTTAACTTGCACCTGTGGGCTTAGGTATGTGGGCAGTACCAAGCTCCAGGTGCATGTCCGTATTTTACAACATTTACGGGCAATACTGCATAATGATTCAGCTTATCCGGTCGCAAGGCATTTTAATTTATTTCACAACAAAAACTTATCTTGCCTAAATTATTTTGTAATCGGATCTGTTCCAGTGCTGAGAAAAGGTGGCAATAGAGAATTGGCACTTAGAAAGTTGGAAGCACGGTTCATTCTAGAGCTCGACAGTCGTTGGCCCAACGGGCTCAACAATATTGAAGAGTTACATCACTTCCTAGAGTAATTTATTAGAGCCTTTCTAACACATAGCCACCTGCCCACCTTTATTAAGATATGTATTATCACTACAGCAGCAGTTCGCAAGTTAGGTTCCCTATTTGCGATCTGCACAACTACAATGCTCTGGTTTTAAGACTCTATGCTTATTGTATATTTTCATGGTACTTTGTGTCCTGTTGGCATTTATCAATTTTGATCAGATGTTCTGTATATATTGTGTGTTTTTGTTATGGTGCTGAAACCATATATGAATTTTCATATGGGATATAATGCTTTTTAGATATAGACCCATTTTTAATGTTTTCATAAAGAATTCTTTTTGATACTAGTTTTTATTATATGGGATTTTTATATCGTTACTATTTATGATATAATTTGCTTACTAGCTCAGGGACCTGGGTTTTAGGATGCATTTATATTCTGTATAGTATGTTCAACCATATGATAATGCGCTACTTCCTGCATATGAGTAGAGAAACTCCTCATTTTCACTTTTTGCACTTTATTCAATTATTTGCACTTTTTTGACCTATTGCTGCTATTTCAATTTTGCTATTTGCACATGATGATTTAATTCCTTCCATTGAGATGTGATGTTTTTCTGATCAATCGATCACTTTAACCATTCAGGCATTATGCCATTTTGCACTACTAGGATTCATTGACCTATTTTTACTTCTGGATTTTAACCTAGTTGTATTGTAGTGTGTTATGAGTATTTTTAGCCATTACCCGCATCTTTGTTGGATTTTATCCAAAAACTGTATGTTTCATGTGCATTAAGCTTATTTTTCTATGGGTCAGCAATAGACTTTCCTCACTTGTTATTATTCACACAACACTGGAGGTTACCACCAGGGGGTGGTAACGGAGGGTTAGCAATGTATTAAAAAAGCTAGTGAATGTTCAGTTAGTCGCAGCGTGATCAAGGGTACTTGTACTCGAAACGCGTCGCTGATGGTTCTGTGAAAGACTAATAAACCACATTTGCTGATTTCTGTGGTCCGTTCCTTTCCTTTGTTGGCGTGGAGGCGTGGGTCCCGAGCGCAGAGCAAACGAAGAAGGAAACTTTGGTATTTATATATATATATATATATATATATATATATATATATATATATATATCACAGCTTCAAACATCCACAAACCGACTGTTCGTAAGGAAAGCAGCACACACAGGGGGTAGTTCCACGTGGATTTTATTTGGGAACTTTACAGCATACGACGCGTTTCGCCAGAGGGCTTCGTCAAGATATGCCGAATATATATATATATATATATATATATTTTTTACCATACCAATCTTCTGATTAAAGAAGGCGCTGACTCCGTGAGTTTTAGTTCAAACGTTTTTATTCCTCAGTTCAGTTTCTGCTCAGACGCGTTTCGACGGACTCCTGCCGCCTTGTTCACCAATATATATATATATATTACCTACTGGCGATAGCCAGTAGGTATATATAGTTAGGATTTTTTCCCTATGGGATTTCTGAAAATTCTATGTCTAATAACTTTGGCGTTTGTGGACGGAATTGGCTGAAATTTTCAGGAAAATGGCACATTTTGTTTCTGAGCAGCCCCTGAAAATTTGGGGGGGGTTCTTCAAGGGGGGGCCGAGAAAAAAGGGGGGTCCCAAAACACGTTTTTCCCATTCATTTTTCCATAGGGCGGTTGGACTCACTTTTAGCCCGAACGGCTGAATGGATTTGCACGAAACTTGGCAAAATTGTAGGGACTGTTAGCCCGATGTGCCTTTGCTAGGTCTCAATATATGTGCTTCAGTGAATTTTGAGAAATTAACGTTTTAAACAAGATATATATCTGTAACAGCGCTCCGGGCAGCGCTCCGGTTCGCGTACTTTTCGCGTATCGGAACTTTGCGATGCGAAGCTGATTGGCTCTCTGGTGTCTGTCAACATTCTAAACAGTCCGGAGCGGCCGCCATCTTGTCTCTCGGTGAGGGGGATATTATAGAGCCACGCGGGGCAAAAATTTTTTTTTAAAAAAATTCCGATTTTTTCGCCGTAGAGACGCGTCCCGGTACGCGAACCGGGCAGCTAACCGGCAGCGTAACGGGAGTCTGAGGAGTAGCTGATTGGCTGTCAACATTGTAAACAGTCCGGAGCGGCCGCCATCTTGTCTCTCGGTAGGATCGAGAGACAAGAGGAGGCCAAAACAAAGGGGGAAATGAAGGAAAGGGGGCAAGGTAGACCCCTTCTGACCCCCTAGGATTGATGAGGGGGATATTATAGAGCCACGCGGGGCAAAAAAAAAATTTTAAAAAAATTCAGATTTTTTTGCCGTAGAGACGCGTCCCGGTACGCGAACCGGGCAGCTAACCGGGCAGCTAACCGGGCAGCTAACCGGCAGCGTAACGGGAGTCTGAGGAGTAGCTGATTGGCTGTTAACATTGTAAACAGTCTGGAGATCGAGAGACAAGAGGTGGAAAAAAAAAAGGTGTAAATGAAGGAAAGGGGTAAGGTGAACCCCTAGGATTGATGAGGGGGCTATTAAAGTTGCCCGCGGGGCAAAAGAAAAAAATATTGCGATTTTTCGCGGTAGAGGTGCTTTCCGGTACGTTAACCGGGCAGCTAACTGGCAGCGTAATGGGAGTCCGACATATTGTGTTTTTGGAACGTTTGTGATATGTGCACGTGTGGATTTTGTCTAATTAAGGTAAAAAAAATATATATATATCTTTAAGCGTGCTCTGGCGCGCTTACGTTACGGGTTTGGTTTGCGCTGCAGAGACGATACGTCACGGTTATGCGATGCATCATGAGGCGTCTCACGGGCTACGTGATACGTCACGTAATAAAGAATATATTTTACAGCTATAGATATTAGCTTTTAAAAAACCAATGAAATTCACTGAAAAAACCATAGGTTATAGACCATATATAGTTAGGAATTTGCATTTACAAAACCTTGAAAATTCACTGAAAAAACCATAGGTTATAGACCATATATAGTTAGGGATTAGCATTTACAAAACCTTATTTTACTCGCACAAAACCATTGAAATTCCATATATAGTTAGTTGCACTAACTATATATCGCGCACCCGCAATCCATTGCTAATGATGTCACATATTACATCATTCATGACATGGTCAGTGACATCACTGATGACATCACTGATGACATCTCAAATGACATCACTGATGACATCACTGATGACATCTCAAATGACTTCACTGATGACATCACTGATGACAACACCCAGTGACTGTATGTTTCTGTAAAGTTAAAATATGTCTTACATATTGAAGAATGAGTGGATGTATAAGTGTCTGGATGAAGGATTTAGTAGGTGCATGACTGACTGTATGAGTGAGTGATTAAATGTGTCTCACTGAGTGCATGGGTTAGTGACTAAACTGTCTTAATTTGGCAATCATTATATATGTTGTTCTGTAAACTGCTGCATGTTTAAATCAGTAGCTATATGAGTAACTATATGGGTTATTGAATGGTTGCCCAAGTATTTGTATGGGAGACTGAGTATGTGTGTGGGTGGCTGGGAGGTGTATGACTCTGTGCATAGATGTGTGAGCAGTTGATTAACTAAATGTATGGGTTCAAAAGTGCATGTGGAAACAGCTGTATGGGCGGTCGACTGACTGCATGAGTGTATTGGTGAGTGAATGGATATCTCAGTGCTACATGTCAAAGTAAGTACATATGTAAAACACAGTCCATGTGAGAGTTGACATATATAAATAACTGAACATAAGAGCTAGTGAATGTGAGAGTGGCTGTATCGATCATTGTGAACTTGTATCAGGGATTGTATAAGAGAGTAAATATGTGTTAGTATATGTTTGAATAAGTAAGGTGTGTATAACTGTATAGTTGAGGAAATGGAGGTGTGATTAATCTTTTGCATGACTGAGTAGGTGTGTGAGTAACTCCATGGATAAGTGAAAGTCTGTGAGTGTCTGTTTATACTGATTGTATCTAAGGTTATATTAGAGTCTGAAGATGTTCATTGTATTATCACATAAATGATATCATCAGTGATGTGATCAGTAATGTCAAATGAGATGTCAGTGATGTCATCAGTGATGTCATTTGAGATGTCATCAGTGATGTCATCAGTGATGTCACTGACCATGTCATGAATGATGTAATATGTGACATCATTAGCAATGGATTGCGGGTGCGCGATATATAGTTAGTGCAACTAACTATATATGGAATTTCAATGGTTTTGTGCGAGTAAAATAAGGTTTTGTAAATGCTAATCCCTAACTATATATGGTCTATAACCTATGGTTTTTTCAGTGAATATATATATATATATATCAAAGCTTCAAGATTCCCACCAGTTGGAGACGCACTCGGACATTCACCGCAGCAACCTTCATGAGGTAAAAGCCAGATCGGCGAGCGGATCCAGTTTACAGAATGCCTGTCGATTCACCCCTGACGCTTTTCGTGCTCATTGCGCTCTTCATAGGCGCGACAGTCATTTTGGTAGAGAGGCCACACCTCCCACTTAAAAATATGAGCCCTAACATTGAGCAACTCGAATGAGTCCACATTGGTTTGTGGGTCTTGTAGTGTGTGCCTCAGTTATGTGCCTCTGTCTGAGACAATTCAAGACTACCAATGGGCCTCCACTTGCACATTCCGCTAGTCAATCCTCCATGGAAGCCTCCACATTGAGACTGCGTGATTCAGAGATTCGTGGCCCCAAATTTCCGGGTGGTGCATCTCCGTGGTTGGGAGGCCTCGTATAAATCAAAGCTCCAAGGTTTCCACCGGTTGGAGACGCACTCTGACATCCACTGCAGCAACTTTCATGAGGTAAAAGCCAGATCGGCGGGCAGATACAGTTTACAGCATGCCTGTCGATTGACGCCTGACGTGTTTCGTGCTCATTGCACTCTTCAGAGGCGCGACAGTCATTTTGGCATAGAGGCCACACCTCCCACTTAAAAATATGAGCACTCCAATGGGCGACTCGAATGAGTCCACGTTGGTTTGTGGGTCTTGTAGTGTGTGCCTCGGTTATGTGCCGCTGTCTGAGACATTTCAAGCCCACCAATGGGCCTCCACTCGCACATCCAGCTAGTCAATCCTTCATGGATGCCTCCACATTGAGACTCCATGATTCGGAGATCCGTGGCCCCAGATTTTCGGGTTGTGCATCTCCCGTGGTTGGGAGGCTGCGTATAAATCAAAGCTCCAAGGTTCCCAACGGTTGGAGACGCATTCTAACATCCACTGCAGCAACCTTCATGAGGTAAAAGCCAGATCGGCGGGCGGATCCAGTTTACAGCATGCCTGTCGATTGACGCCTGATGCTTTTCATGCTCATTGCACTCTTCAGAGGCGCGACAGTCATTTTGGCATAGAGGCCACACCTCCCACTTAAAAATATGAGCACTCCAATGGGCGATTCGAATGAGTCCACGTTGGTTTGTGGGTCTTGTAGTGTGTGCCTCGGTTATGTGCCGCTGTCTGAGATGTTTCAAGCCTACTAATGGGCCTCCACTCACACATCTGGTTAGTCAATCCTCCATGGATGCCTCCACATTGTGACTCCATCATTCGGAGCTCTGTGGCCCCAAATTTCCAGGTGGTGCATCTCCCGCAGCTGGGAGGCCGCGTATGAATCAAAGCTCCAAGGTTCCCACCAGTTGGAGATGCACTCTGACATTCACTGCAGCAACCTTCATGAGGTAAAAGCCAGATCGGTGGGCGGATCCAGTTTACAGCATGCCTGTCGATTCACGCCTGACGCGTTTCATGGTCATTGCACTCTTCAGAGTCGCAACAGTCATTTTGGCATAGAGGCCACACCTCCCACTTAAAAATATGAGCCCTCCAATGGGCGACTCGAATGAGTCCACGTTGGTTTGTGGGTCTTGTAGTGTGTGCCTCAGTTATGTGCTGCTGTCTGAGACGTTTTTTAAATCGCAGGGTACGAGCACGGTACGTGTACCCTGCGCGTACGGTGCGCATACCCCGCGATTTTTTTTTTTTGCCCTTGGGGGTCCTTGGGGGAACCCCTGAGGAGGCCTAGAGGGTTGGGGGGGTCTCTACCCTGCCCCCTTTTCGTGTTTTCCACTCTTGTTTTGGGCTCTCTTGTGCCTCAGTTCTCCTGAAAAACAAGATGGTGGCCAACACTTCCTGGTTTGGACAGTTTGGAATGTTGGAATGTTGACAGTCGACTGCCAGCCAATCAGAAACTCGCTCGCGCACGTAAGGGTAGGCGTACCGTAAGCGTACGTGCGCGTACCCGTGCGCGTACGGTGAGCGCATATAGATATATAATTTGATCAAATTCAATTTTCTCAACAACTACTGGAGGGATTTTCACCAAATATAGAAAAGGCACTACTGCATACCAGGCTCTACCATTTTGCCAAGTTTGGTGTAATTCCATTCAGCTGTTCGGGCTGTAGCCGTGTCTAAAGGTCCCTATGGAAATTAACATGGGGAAAACACATTTTGGGACCCCCCTTTCGGCCCCTGCTTGGCGAATCCCCCCGAAACTTTCAGGGAAGGAGCAGAGCGGAGCTGGCCAAAATTCTGGAAAATAATACACACAGATTCCTCAATCGGCCCCAAAGTTACACCCAATAGAATGTTGAGCGCATATAGATATATAATTTGCTCAAATTTATTTTCTCAACAACTACTGGAGGGATTTTCACCAAATATAGAAAAGGCACTACTGCATACCTGTCCCTACCATTTTGCCAAGTTTAGTGTAATTCCGTTCAGCCGTTCGGGCTGTAGCCGTGTCTAAAGGTCCCATAGAAAAAGCCATTTGAAAAATTTCAAATTCAATTTTCTCAAGAACTACTGGAGGGATTTACACCAAACATACAAAAGGCACTGCTGCATACCAGTCCCTACCATTTTGCCAAATCTGGTATAATTCCGTTCAGCCGTTCGAGCTGTAGCCTTGTCAGAATGTACCTATGGAAATTACCATGGGGAAAACACGTTTTGGGACCCCCCTTTTTTCTCGGCCCCCGCTTGACGAATCCCCCCGAAACTTTCAGGGAAGGAGCGGAGCACAGCGAGGCAAATTTAAAGAAAATTACAGGCAGATCCCTCAATCGGTGCCAAAGTTATTCCCAATAGAATGTTCGGAATTTCCTATGGTAACTAGGTCCTAACTATATATACCTACTATATATATATATATATATATATATATATATATATATATATCTTCACACGCCAGTTCCCAGTTTCCCGGCCACTAAGCACTCGATGTGGGTGCAATCCCTACGGCAGAACCTCGCCGTTAATTATTTAACACTCCTCCGCCACTTGGACGAAAGCAATGGGCGCACTCCCTTTAAGTTCCACAAATTAGTTTATTACAATCCTTCAGCAATGAAAACAAACACGATCTACACGTTTCAGTGCTCCCAGCACCTTGCTCACAATTACTTTCTCAAGTTTTTTTCACAACATTTAAAGCGACCTCAGTGTTTGATGTTACATCACATCCTGTTGTAATTCGCTAGGCATTCTGGTATTTGTGGTTTTTAGCAATCTAATTTTTAAAAAAAGAGTTTCTCTAAGTGAAATTAAACCATTTAACAAGAGAAATCAATCAAACTTTTGCCTCAACCTTATGTTTATGGTATTGTTGGCTGACATTATAATTATGCATCATTATTTTTTGTCACTTATTTTTGCCAACTATTTGTCCCTTGCAATCCCTCCAGTGGGATTAGTTCACTGTTTATGACACATGAGATAGTAATGGTTGACATTTTAATTTTCATGTCCACATTTGTCCTTTTCCATCCCTCTAGTGGGATTAGTCAACTAATTGATGAGGCTGCCTTCTTTGGTCATCCAGTCTTGTTATGAAATGGTTTTCAACGTCACCAATTCACTCATTCTGTCTCTACTTTTGTCCATATTAGAGATGAATATATAACTCCTCCGATTGGTTCAGGCCGTGAGGACTTAAAGTTCTAAAATTTAGGATGTGGCGTGACTCCTTTTGTCTCAGAATTTTTTCGCGATCTCCACCACGTGTATTTTTTGGGATAGTTTCTATTCCAAAGAATTTCAATTTGAGCCAATCTCCATTGTGCTTTTGCTCCATATGCTTTGCCACTGCGTTTGCTCTGTCCTTATGTACTGTGGCTCTCACATGTTCCATTATTCGTTTTTTTAGCTCTCCTTTGTTGCTGCCCACGTACATGAGGGGGCATGGACATTCTATCCCGTAGACTGTAAATTCAGTTTTACATGAGATTAGTTGTCGTATCTGCCATTTTTTGTTGTTACGTAATGGTATTTCTTTAGTTTGTTTGGCGATTTGGCACATTTTGCAACCATAACATTTCACAAACCCAGTGGTTTTCAGCCAGTCTTTCTTTTTGTTCGGTTTACAGTGACTGTGAATCAACCGGTCCTTCAAGTTTGGTGCTCTCCTGTATGTTACAACTGGGTGTTGTCCCACTAGTTTGCCTAAGGTGTCATCCAGATGTAGGATCTTCCAATTTTTTCTCATGATTTGAACAAGTTTTTAACTGTTTTCAGAGTAATCAGTGATAAGTCTAATAGGTTCTTGATCCCTTTTGTCTTTGTTTGATCGTTTTAAACATTCCTGTCTGGGTTTTTCGTTGGCTCTTTTCCAACATTTTTCTATGTTCCCTTGATTGTATTTGCGATTTTTGAATCTTCTTTTTGTTGTGGCGCTATGTTTTTGCCATACAGAGTCTTCGCTGCATATTCTTCGAATGCGAAGAAACTCCCCATATGGGATACTTGAAATCAGGGAAGCCTGGTGGAAGCTGGTCGCTTCCAACGTTGCATTGGTAGCTGTTTCTTTTCTGTGCAGCGTCGTGTGGATCTGATTGTCTTTGATATAGATACGGGTGTCCAGGAATGTAACTTCTTCGTTGTTGATTTCGTATGTGAAGGTTAACCCTGTCATACTGCTGTTGATGATCTTGTAATAGTCCTGAAATTCTTCTTTGGTTCCGTCCCAGATGATCAAAAGATCATCTATAAATCTGATCCAACACATGATTTTGCAGGTGAATTGGTCATATTCAGATGCCCAGGCTATTTCCTTTTCCCAGTATCCCATTGTGAGACACGCATAATTTGGGCTAAATGAAAAACCCATTGCAGTTCCACTGGATTGTCTATATAGCTCTTCACCAAACAGAAAAATGTTTTGAGATAAGCATAGTTCAATCATGTCTAGCAACATTAGGTTGTGATTTTTGTATTTGATGTCTCTGTGTTGCAAAAAATAATCACATGCCTTTATTCCAGTGTCATTTTGTATGTTCGTATATAAAGATACGACATCCATGGAAATCAGTTGGTAATTTTCTTGCCATGGTGTGTTTTCCAGTCTTCTCAGTAAGTCATTGGTGTCTTGAATGTATGAACTTAATTGTGTGACATGTGGTTTGAGAAAATAATCTATGTAGTTTGAAACAGGTTTCAAAAGAGAGCCTTTTGCGGATAAAATCGGTCTTCCTGGAGGTTTGTTTCGGTCCTTGTGGACCTTAGGGAGGAAATATATTGTTGCTGTTATCGGGTAGCTGGTTGTTAAATATTTCTGTTCATCTTCATCAATCAAATTGTTTAATTTCCATTGACCAAATTTTTCATCCAATTTGTTCTTTATTTCTGCCGTTGGATTGGATTTTAACCTCTCATAGTATTTGACATCTTTCAGTTGTCTATGAGCTTCAATGATGTATGAACTCTTTTCCCAGATCACAATATTTCCTCCCTTATCCGCCATTTTTATTTCTATTTGGTCATCTTTGCATAAATGTTCTAGTGCTTTTCGTTCCTCCAAGGTAAGGTTGTCTTTGTAGTTGGATCCCTTGATTTTATATAGGTCCTGGATTACAGCCTCTTGAAAGATATCCACCTTGTTTCCAGCCGGTAACTGGGGATAAAATTTTGATTTTGGCTTTAATTTGCTGATGCCTGCTCCCGTTTGTACGATCGCTTGACTGACCGTCATTTCGTTTCCATCAGTTATGTCTAGATTCAGGAGTGTGGTGTATGCTTCTGCTTCTTTTACACGCAAAACTGGGGTACTTTCTTCATCCATTTGTGATTTTTGAAAGTCTTTTTTGTTTTTATTTTCTTCAAAAAACTTTGCCAGTTTGATCTTCCTTATATATAGATAGAGGTCTATTCGCACTTGAGCGATGTTCATCTTTTTCTTTGGGCAGAAATTTATGCCTCGCTTTAGTAACATGGTTTCCGTGTCAGTGATTGTCCTTTTGGAGAGGTTGATAATTTGCAATTCATTGTTTATTTCCCCCTCTTCTGGCGCATACTCCGTGCTTCCATGCCCACCTTTTCGGTTGATTGACTTGTTTCTGTTGCCCCTTCTTGTCTTTTTTTGTTTGTGGTCCATCGTTGTCCTCGTCCTCTTCCCCTTCCTCTTGATTGGTTTTGTGCGCCTCGGCTCTGTTCCCATTGTCTTTGTTGTAGCACGAGGCGCATATCTCCTAAAAAAGGCATCCTTTCGTTGATCATTGGTGTACTTGGTTCACCTCCATTTTCTTCCGCTGAGATTAATGAGCATGAGGACGATGCACTGCTGGAAAGATTTGAACCACGTTTTTGTGGGGACAGTTGTTTAAAAAAGTCATATTTCCTCGAGAAGCTAAATATACAGCCCTCCTCGTAATCCACAGTGTCACGTATAAATTTATTGTGTTTGTGTTCTCTCACTGTATCTTCATGTTTTTCAATTTGACTTTCTAATTCCTCCTTAAATTTGGACATTTCGTTGTTAAGTTTTAAGGATGTGACCTCTTTCTCCATTTCCTTTAGTTCTTCCTGTATTTTGTTCAGGCTAATTTCAATGTGTTTCACCAGAATAGCCACTAGTCCTAGTGACGATTTTAGGATGAATTCCCCCCTAAAATCGTCACTAGGACTAGTGGCTATTCTGGTGA
Organism: Lissotriton vulgaris; assembly: GCF_964263255.1. Lineage (NCBI taxonomy): Eukaryota > Metazoa > Chordata > Amphibia > Caudata > Salamandridae > Lissotriton > Lissotriton vulgaris. The sequence goes on from NW_028242753.1 coordinate 13,401, forward strand.
AACACATTGAAATTAGCCTGAACAAAATACAGGAAGAACTAAAGGAAATGGAGAAAGAGGTCACATCCTTAAAACTTAACAACGAAATGTCCAAATTTAAGGAGGAATTAGAAAGTCAAATTGAAAAACATGAAGATACAGTGAGAGAACGCAAACACAATAAATTTATACGTGACACTGTGGATTACGAGGAGGGCTGTATATTTAGCTTCTCGAGGAAATATGACTTTTTTAAACAACTGTCCCCACAAAAACGTGGTTCAAATCTTTCCAGCAGTGCATCGTCCTCATGCTCATTAATCTCAGCAGAAGAAAATGGAGGTGAACCAAGTACACCAATGATCAACGAAAGGATGCCTTTTTTAGGAGATATGCGCCTCGTGCTACAACAAAGACAATGGGAACAGAGCCGAGGCGCACAAAACCAATCAAGAGGAAGGGGAAGAGGACGAGGACAACGATGGACCACAAACAAAAAAAGACAAGAAGGGGCAACAGAAACAAGTCAATCAACCGAAAAGGTGGGCACGGAAACACGGAGTATGCGCCAGAAGAGGGGGAAATAAACAATGAATTGCAAATTATCAACCTCTCCAAAAGGACAATCACTGACACGGAAACCTTGTTACTAAAGCGTGGCATAAATTTCTGCCCAAAGAAAAAGATGAACATCGCTCAAGTGCGAATAGACCTCTATCTATATATAAGGAAGATCAAACTGGCAAAGTTTTTTGAAGAAAATAAAAACAAAAAAGACTTTCAAAAATCACAAATGGATGAAGAAAGTACCCCAGTTTTGCGTGTAAAAGAAGCAGAAGCATACACCACACTCCTGAATCTAGACATAACTGATGGAAACGAAATGACGGTCAGTCAAGCGATCGTACAAACGGGAGCAGGCATCAGCAAATTAAAGCCAAAATCAAAATTTTATCCCCAGTTACCGGCTGGAAACAAGGTGGATATCTTTCAAGAGGCTGCAATCCAGGACCTATATAAAATCAAGGGATCCAACTACAAAGACAACCTTACCTTGGAGGAACAAAAAGCACTAGAAAATTTATGCAAAGATGACCAAATAGAAATAAAAATGGCGGATAAGGGAGGAAATATTGTGATCTGGGAAAAGAGTTCATACATCATTGAAGCTCATAGACAACTGAAAGATGTCAAATACTATGAGAGGTTAAAATCCAATCCAACGGCAGAAATAAAGAACAAATTGGATGAAAAATTAGGTCAATGGAAATTAAACAATTTGATGAAGATGAACAGAAATATTTAACAACCAGCTACCCAATAACAGCAACAATATATTTCCTCCCTAAGGTCCACAAGGACCGAAACAAACCTCCAGGAAGACCGATTTTATCTGCAAAAGGCTCTCTTTTGGAACCTGTTTCAAACTACATAGATTATTTTCTCAAACCACATGACACACAATTAAGTTCATACATTCAAGACACCAATGACTTACTGAGAAGACTGGAAAACACACCATGGCAAGAAAATTACCAACTGATTTCCATGGATGTCGTATCTTTATATACGAACATACAAAATGACACTGGAATAAAGGCATGTGATTATTTTTTGCAACACAGAGACATCAAATACAAAAATCACAACCTAATGTTGCTAGACATGATTGAACTATGCTTATCTCAAAATATGTTTCTGTTTGGTGAAGAGCTATATAGACAATCCAGTGGAACTGCAATGGGTTTTTCATTTAGCCCAAATTATGCGTGTCTCACAATGGGATACTGGGAAAAGGAAATAGCCTGGGCATCTGAATATGACCAATTCACCTGCAAAATCATGTGTTGGATCAGATTTATAGATGATCTTTTGATCATCTAGGACGGAACCAAAGAAGAATTTCAGGACTGTTACAAGATCATCAACAGCAGTATGACAGGGTTAACCTTCACATACGAAATCAACAACGAAGAAGTTACATTCCTGGACACCCGTATCTATATCAAAGACAATCAGATCCACACGACGCTGCACAGAAAAGAAACAGCTACCAATGCAACGTTGGAAGCGACCAGCTTCCACCAGGCTTCCCTGATTTCAAGTATCCCATATGGGGAGTTTCTTCGCATTCGAAGAATATGCAGCGAAGACTCTGAATGGCAAAAACATAGCGCCACAACAAAAAGAAGATTCAAAAATCGCAAATACAATCAAGGGAACATAGAAAAATGTTGGAAAAGAGCCAACGAAAAACCCAGACAGGAATGTTTAAAACGATCAAACAAAGACAAAAGTGATCAAGAACCTATTAGACTTATCACTGATTACTCTGAAAACAGTTAAAAACTTGTTTAAATCATGAGAAAAAATTGGAAGATCCTACATCTGGATGACACCTTAGGCAAACTAGTGGGACAACACCCAGTTGTGACATACAGGAGAGCACGAAACTTGAAGGACCGGTTGATTCACAGTCACTGTAAACCGAACAAAAAGAAAGACTGGCTGAAAACCACTGGGTTTGTGAAATGTTATGGTTGCAAAATGTGCCAAATCGCCAAACAAACTAAAGAAATACCATTACGTAACAACAAAAAATGGCAGATACGACAACTAATCTCATGTAAAACTGAATTTACAGTCTACGGGATAGAATGTCCATGCCCCCTCATGTACGTGGGCAGCACCAAAGGAGAGCTAAAAAAACGAATAATGGAACATGTGAGAGCCACAGTACATAAGGACAGAGCCAACGCAGTGGCAAAGCATATGGAGCTAAAGCACAATGGAGATTGGCTCAAATTGAAATTCTTTGGAATAGAAACTATCCCAAAAAATACTCGTGGTGGAGATCGCGAAAAAATTCTGAGACAAAAGGAGTCACGCCACATCCTAAATTTTAGAACTTTAAGTCCTCACGCCCTGAACCAATCGGAGGAGTTATATATTCATCTCTAATACGGACAAAGGTAGAGACAGAATGAGTGAATTGGTGACGTTGAAAACCATTTCATAACAAGACTGGATGACCAAAGAAGGCAGCCTCATCAATTAGTTGACTAATCCCACTAGAGGGATGGAAAAGGACAAATGTGGACATGAAAATTAAAATGTCAACCATTACTATCTCATGTGTCATAAACAGTGAACTAATCCCACTGGAGGGATTGCAAGGGACAAATAGTTGGCAAAAATAAGTGACAAAAAATAATGATGCATAATTATAATGTCAGCCAACAATACCATAAACATAAGGTTGAGGCAAAAGTTTGATTGATTTCTCTTGTTAAATGGTTTAATTTCACTTAGAGAAACTCTTTTTTTAAAAATTAGATTGCTAAAAACCACAAATGCCAGAATGCCTAGCGAATTACAACAGGATGTGATGTAACATCAAACACAGAGGTCGCTTTAAATGTTGTGAAAAAAACTTGAGAAAGTAATCGTGAGCAAGGTGCTGGGAGCACTGAAACGCGTAGATCGTGTTTGTTTTCATTGCTGAAGGATTGTAATAAACTAATTTGTGGAACTTAAAGGGAGTGCGCCCATTGCTTTCGTCCAAGTGGCGGAGGAGTGTTAAATATATATATATATATATATATATATATATATATATATATATATATATATATATATATATATATATATATAGAGAGAGAGAGAGAGAGAGATATAAATATTACCTACTGGCGGTCGCCAGTAGGTATATATAGTGGTCCTTCTGGGACCCCCTGAGAAGGGCTAGGGGGTCAGGGGGTCTCAACCCTGCCCCCTTTTCGCGTTTACCACTCTTGTTTTGTGCTCTCTTGTGCCTCACTACTCCTGAGAAACAAGATGGCTGCTCAGGTGGTCCCAGAAGGATAATAACATATATAAACGTTATTCGCTAATAGAATTAGCATTTACAAAACCTTTGAAATTTATTGAAAAAATATATAGGTTTCACGCCTGATATAGTTAGGAATTAGCATTTTAAAAACTTTGCAAATTCACTGAAAAAACCATAGGTTTCAAGCCTTATATAGTTAGGAATTAGCATTTAAAAAACTTTGCAAATTCACTTAAAAAACCATAGGTTTCAGGACTTATATAGTTAGGAATTAGCATTTAAAAAACCTTGCAAATTCACTTAAAAAAACATAGGTTTCAGGCCTTATACAGTTAGGAATTAGCATTTTAAAAACCTTGCAAATTCACTAAAAAAGCATAGGTTTCAGGCCTGATATAGTTAGGAATTAGCATTTAAAAAACCATTGAGTTGTACTAACTATATTTCGCGCACCCGCAATCCACTGCTGATGATGTCACATATTACATCATTCATGACATGGTCAGTGACATCACTGATGACATCATTTATGACATCACTGATGACATCACTGATGACATCTCATTTGACATCACTGATCACATCACTGATGATATCATTCATGTGATAATACGATGCACCTCCTCACACTCTAATATAACCTTTGATACACCCAGTGTTAAATACAGACTACAATTCTTGAAACCATTGACACACCAATACCAGTTACTACATACGCACTCACTGATTCCTAGGTCTACACACACATTCACTCATTCACCCATAGAATCACTTAAGCATACAGTGACTCATCAATACAAAACTATCATATGCACTCATACACCTATACAGACACTCACACACTGGCACTCATCCATGGAGTTACTCACACACCTAGTCAGTCATGCAAAGAATCAATCACACTTCCATTTCCTCAACTATACAGTTATACACACAACACCTTACTTATTCAAACATATACTAACACATACTTACTCTCTTATACAATCACCGATACAAGTACACAATGATCCATATAGCCACTCGCACATTCACTGGCTCTCATGTATAGAACATTTATATATGCCAACTCTCACATGCACTGTGTTTTACATATGTACTTACTTGCACATGTAGCACTGAGATATCCATTCACTCACCAATACACTCATGCACACAGTCAACTGCCCATACAGCTGTTTCCACATGCACGTTTGAACCCATACATCTAGTGAATCAACTGCTCACACATCTATGCACAGAGTCATACACCTCCCAGCCACCCACACACATACTCAGTCTCCCATACAAATACTTGGGCAACCAATCAATAACCCATATAGTTACTCATATAGCTACTGATTAACACATGCAGCAGTTTACAGAACAACAGACATAATGATGCACAAATTAAGACAGTTTAGTCACTAACCCATGCACTCAGTGAGACACATTTAATCACTCACTCATACAGTCAGTCATGCACCTACTAAATCCTTCATCCAGACACTTATACATCCACTCATTCTTCAATATGTAAGACATATTTTAACTTTACAGAAACATACAGTCACTGGATGTTGTCATCAGTGATGTCATCAGTGATGTCATTTGAGATGTCATCAGTGATGTCACTGACCATGTCATGAATGATGTAATATGTGACATCATCAGCAATGGATTGCGGGTGCGCGATATATAGTTATTGCAACTAACTATATATGCGAATTTCTATGGTTTTGTGCGAGTAAATTAAGGTTTTGTAAATGCGAATCCCTAACTATATATGGTCTATAACCTATGGTTTTTTCAGTGAATTTCAATGGTTTTTTAATAGCAAATATCAAAAGCTGTAAAATGTCAAGTACGTGGTAGGTAAAAAAAAATTTGTATTTATGCACGCTGATGTGCTTTGAACGCTGCCCCCCCCTCTCCTCTTTTCTTTTAGGAGTATTCTCTCTTTGCAGATAGTGAAGGGTAGGTAACGTAAGCCTTTGCCCCGTTGTAACCCGTCGTGCCTGCTTCCCTCTACATTTGATTGATTGTTATCCAAGCATTTACTGTTTTAGAATTGGGTGCTCTCATGCTGACGCCAGCTTCAATCTGAAACATCCAGAAACACTGTAGACTACCAATTCGATCAGTTCCGGTGGAGCCCCAACGTGACCCGGTAGAGAAGAACTTGCCCTCCCCTCTTTGACTGATTGTTCTTGTTGCCTGTCCCTTCTCTTGTCATTTAACAGAACTTTTTGGACTGCTGAAAGGGGTTGTATTCCGACCGCTGGTTGGTGGAGACATTTTGACTATATTCTGGACCTGCGTTGTTGCGTAATGCGTCATATGACGCGCCGCGTTAGCGCACCCGGAAGTGCTCCGGTGCGCAAGGCGCAGCTTCCCGGAAACGATCCAGAGCGCGGCACGCAGCGCGTAACGTAAGCATAACAGGTCATGTGACTTGTTAATAAAACTTTTCATTGGTTCATTTTACTTTTGTTATTCTAATGATGAAAGGCTTGGTCATATGACCTAAAAATAACGCTTTTCATTGCTTTCGAACATTTTTTTTTTCCCAAATGATGAAAGCCCCACCTTTTTTTCCTCACTCTGACTTGTAAAGCAAAGGACCCAGATGCATTTACAGTTTATCACTAACAATGTTCCAGGCTCATGTATTTTCCCGGGAAATTTACAACTGTCCTGCAAGTAAAATATTCCTTTTTCGAGAAAAAGGGCGTTTCTTCGTCCCATGAGGGAGCCGTTGAGCAAAAGAGGCTCGGCCTGCTGTCTTAGTCGCTGATAGGCATGAATATCAGATTCTTATCGATCACTTTATGTTGCAGGAGTAGAAAACACAACAGCCCTTAACCATTTTTCTTTACTGCGTTCCTGCGTATTATACCTTTTAACAGTCATGTAATTGGACTGCTTTATTTCACTTGCCTTTTACTGATTCGAAAACAGTGGCTATTATTCAAAACTTTACCAATGTAGGTACTACTACCATGTTTTTTTTTAAAAACCTTTATTGTGAAAATGTCAGTATACAAATACGGGCCTATAACCACGTGGGCCGGCCACGGAGCAAACTGGAATCGTATATAATGAGGGGACATTTACACTGTAGAAGAACGTAACGGGCGACCCATTAGATTGCAAGAACTAAGGTGTCTAACATTTACGGAATCGGTGGACGTACATTTTATAATTAAAGTACGACACGGCCAGTTACAATAAAATTATCTAGATATACATTTGCGGGCAAGTACCATGGGTGACGTTAATTCGAACTTTCAATAGTACAGTAATCAATAACACATCAGAACTTAATATCAATAGGGATGTCAAAATGTTCAATCAATTCTCGTCCCTGCCCGCCATGTGCTTCAAAACTGCATACGTATCTCGTGATATCAAGGTTGGGCAACCAGTACACAACAAGGAGTTACGAGTCCCATTTATACCGGCGCCATTTTGGGCGAGGCCGGGCAGGTCCAGTATATAGTCAAAATGTCTCCACCAACCAGCGGTCGGACCAGAACCATTTTCGGCAGTCCAAAAATGTTCCGTTAAATGACAACAGAAGAAATAGGCAACAAGAACAATCAGTCAAAAGAGGGGACGCTTTCGTGAATGGGGCCCATGCCCTAGCAGGCAAGTGTTCGAGTTCCAAGGTGTCCCAAAGCCATTTTAGTGGACCAGGCCCAAATCCAAAGAGCTTGGCGCCATTTTGAGAGTCTTGTTGCAGCCGGCTATCGCTGCACCACAAGAATAGCCGCTGAAAGGCGAGTGAAACGCTAAGAGGCACCCCACTGCAGATGAGGTGCCTCCACCTGGGGAAGAGGGAGAGGCCCGTTTGCGCTGGCTCCCACCCCCCCCCGGGCACCCCACGCCGTCTTTCGGCGCAGCATTGTAGGATGGCCACACCAGTGAAACTTGCTGGACACCACCTCGGTGCCATCCGGATCTCAGCGCGTGCGAGTCACTGTACCGCAAGAGCGGGAGAAACTCAGCTGGACACGCCGTCTTTCAGCGCAGCATTGTAGGATGGCCACACCAGTGCGGCAACTTGCTGGACACCACCTCGGTGCCATCCGGATCTCGTCGCGTTGTGCTGCCTTCGGCGTACTGTAGCAGCAAGAGTGACCGCAACTCAGCTGGACACGCCGTCTTTCGGCGCAGCATTGTAGGATGACCACACCAGTGCGGCAACTTGCTGGACACCACCTCGGTGCCATCCGGATCTCGTCGCGTTGTGCTGCCTTCGGCGTACTGTAGCAGCAAGAGTGACCGCAACTCAGCTGGACACGCCGTCTTTCGGCACAGCATTGTAGGATGGCCATACCAGTGCGGCAACTTGCTGGACACCACCTCGGTGCCATCCGGATCTCGGCGCGTTCGAGTCACTGTACCGCAAGAGTGGGAGAAACTCAGCTGGACACGCCCTCTTTCGGCGCAGCATTGTAGGATGGCCACACCAGTGCGGCAACTTGCTGGACACCACCTCGGTGCCATCCGGATCTCGGCGCGTTGTGCTGCCTTCGGCCTACTGTAGCAGCAAGTGCGGGCGCAACTCGGCTGGACGGCGTGTGAAACGCTAAGGGGCGCCGCACTGCAGATGAGGTGCCTCCGCCTGGGGAGGCGGAAGAAGGCCGTTTGCGCCGCCTCCCCCCGGGGCACCCCACGCCGTCTTTCGGCGCAGCATTGTAGGATGGCCACACCAGTGCAACTTGCTGGACACCACCTCGGTGCCATCCGGATCTCGGCGCGTTGTACTGCCTTCTGCCTATTCGCACATCGGTCCGCTACTGACGCCGCCTCATGGGCCAACGGGTTTTGTACGCTTTTTATAACCCAAAGCCGCATAACAGGTCATGTGACTTGTTTATAAAACTTTTCATTGGTTCATTTTACTTTTGGTTTCCTAATGATGGAAGGCTTGATCATATGACCTAAAAATAACACTTTTCATTGGATTAAAACATTTTTTTTTCCCAAACGATGAAAGACCCACCTTTTTTTTTCTCACTCGGCAATCAAAAAAGGTTCCGTTAGATGACAACAGAGGGGACAGGCAACAAGAACCATCACTCAAAAAAGGGGAGGGCAAGTTCTTCCCTACCGGGTCACGTTGGGGCTCCACCGGAACTCATCGAATTGATAGTCTACAGTGCTTCTGGATGTTTCAGACTGAAGCTGGCGTCAGCATGAGAGCACCACCATCTCGTAGCTCCGTCGTGGCCATTCCGCAAGCAATCATGGCAGCCGCTCCCCACCGGAAGCCTGCGGGAGTCGGGGGCCCCCAAGACTTTTGTAGAATCTTCAAGGCTGAGGGGACGCTTTCGAGAATGGAGCCCAAGCCCTAGCAGACAAGCGTCCGAGTTCCAAGGTGCCCCAGGGCCATTTTAGTGGACCAGGCCCAAATCCGAAGAGCCGGCCGCCATTTTAAGAGTCCTGTGGCAGCCGCCTATCGCTGCACCGCAAGAGTGGGCGCAACTCAACTACATGGTGAGCGAGACGCTGTAGCTGCAAGAGCGGGCGGTAAACAGCTGAATGGCAGATGAGGCACAGTGTAGCAAAAGCGGGCGGAATGGCAACTGAAACGGTAAAGGGGCGCCCCACTACAGCAGACGAGCCTCCACCTGGGGAGGCCCGTTCACGCCGCCTCCCCCCCCCCGTGGCGCCCCACGCGGTTTTTCGGAGCAGCATTGTAGGATACCAAAACCAGTGCGGCAACTTACTGGACATCACCTGGGTGCCATCCAGATCTCAGGGCGTTCTGCTGCCTTGGGACTATTCGCACAACAGACCGCTACTGACGAGGCACAGTGCAGCAAAAGCGGGCGGAAAACCGCTGAATGGCAAGTGAAACGCTAAAGGGGCGCCCCACTACAACAGACGAGCCTCCACCTGGGGAAGCCCGTACACGCCGCCTCCCCCCCCCACCCCCTCCCCCCCCCGGGGCGCCCCACGCCATTTTTCGGCGGAGCAGCATTGTAGGATACCAAAACCAGTGCGGCACCCAGGTGACATCACCTGGGTGCCGTCCAGAACTCAGCACGTTGTGCTGCCTTGGGACTATTCGCACAACAGACCGCTACTGACCATTGTTGCTTCTGTTTTAATACATTTTTTTTAAGGTGTTTACTGTTTTTGTTGCGATGTATATATTTATAAGTTATTAAAGTGTTATAATCCTACTACTTTGTTGGAGTGCTATATATTTTTAATGTGACACATAATTGTGAAGACTTTGATGTACAAAAAGGCATCCCTGGAATCTTCCGCTTCAGGCTCGGTCCCACACACCCTCACAGTGAGAATCCCCTCCCCAATCACAATACAGGATGGTTATCAGATAGTAGGAATGCGTGTGGTGTGACGGATCTCATCGGGTGGGGGCCTTGATCTACTGTAACTCCTTTGAAGAGGGGTGATTCTTTACAGTTGAGGCCATAAACTACATCCGCAGGGCTACGTGATAGCCTGGGACCGGCCTGGACAATCAGACACAAAGGAAGAGGAATGTCAGAGGGTGCGGTAGTGAATAGGGTGAAAGGGTGGTGTCGGGCGGGCACAGGGTGTGATTCTCAGGGAAGAGCTGCGCAGATGGGGGGAGGTTTATGGCCCATGCATAAGACAGAGAGCGGGGGTGACCAGTGCGTGGGGGAGATGCTTGCGAGGGTGGGGAGCCATGCTGAGGATCGGCGGCATGCAGAGAGTGGGTCTGGTCAAGGCATCTAAAATGGCTGCCGTGCACTACAAAAGTGTGGCATTGGAAAAAAAGCAAGATGGCGCAGACAATGTTTATCAATACGGATTAATTTTAAACAATTATTTTTAACAATATATTTACTCGCAGTGTCAAAATGGCGGTCAACACTTCCTGATTTCCTTCGAATCGAACGTTAACAGACGTCACGCAGCAAAAAAAAAAAAAAACGCTCACGCGCAGCCGCTGGAAGACAAGTATCAACATATATGAGCCTCCTCAGCCACCCTCAGAAAACATAGGGGGTCAGGATACGTCTCCCGTACCCCCTTATACCCATTTCTCACATTGTTTTTCCTCCATCTTGTAATTTAATTAAATCAAAACACAAAATGGCGAATTCCCGTTTCGCGTCCCGGTTCACTACCCGGTTCGCGAACCGGAAAGCGCTTCTACCGCAAAAAATCTATATTTTTTTATTTGCCCCACGGGACCCTTTAATAACCCCAACATCATTCCTAGGGGGTCAGTCAGTCAAAACAAGCTTTATTCGATTACATTTAAAATCATAAAAGCAACAAAACAACATGTATTTAAAAATGTATTACAATTTGATAAAATTCATTACAATTTGATAGAATTCATGTGAGTTACAAAGGCAGAACAATTCAGTAAAATTCATGGAGGTTAAAAGCAAACCGGAAATCATAGTGGTAAAATCACCCTTCCAATTGTCTCGGGGATAGCATCCTGGTCCTAATACGCATAGCAGCGACCAGGAAGCTAGCAACCCCGAGAATTGTCCTGGTGCTGCCTAATAGCTGAAGGTAGAGTAAAGCAGGCCGTACCTGGACAAAACCTGCATCTCTTAAAATGGGTGCCAAGAACCTCGACCTGCTCGCTTTGTAGTGGCTACAAAACATAATGAAATGCATGAGGGTTTGCTCAGAGAAGTTATCACAGCTACACGGGGTAGATTCATCAGGAACACCCCACACAGGAAAATCGCCCAGGGAGTATTGGATTAAATTGAACCTGAATCTGATAAGCAGGTGACGATGGTACGGTCTGCTCACGATTATTAAATAAGGTTCAATTTGGGGCGAAGTCAGGAGTAGGAAATTAGCTCTAACTCTTGGTTTAATTAGTTATTTCTCCTCCCGTGTTTGAACTGCCCTCCTTATGAAGTTTTCTTTGATCCATTTCAAATCTCCCTTGAGTATAGTGTTTGGGAGGCTGTATAGGTTTGGTCTGCCGAGTCTACCCATCTCCCCCTTTATGTATTTCAGCCATGGAATTTTTAAGGCGTTATCCAAGGACATGCAATCCCTGAGGATTTTATGGTTCAAAGCAATGTCCGTGTTCAGCCAAGTTTTGGTCCAACACATGAGGGGCGCTAGTTGGAGTGAGTCAGTGAGATAACCCAGCCCTAATTCAGTATGTATAGAAAGGACAGGTGTGGATTGTGGAACACCCAACAAGGACCTGAGAAAGTGATTTTCTGCTGTTTGTAGTTTGCCACAGTTTGCGTAGCCGCACAGTGGGGCTCCGTAGGAGGCTATAGATAAGCATTTGGTTTTGTAGACCTTCAATAATGCCTCCATCGGTCGAGACCCAAGACGCTTGGCAAAACTCAAAAGTGCAGAGGTGGATCTGGTGACAGCTAGGGATTTTGCGTCCACCTGTGGGGACCAAGAGCCCTTCTCTTCGAATATCACTCCCAGGTAAGTAAACACTTGTACTCTCGAGATCCCCTCTCCACAGCAACTAAAGGATTTCAACTTTTTTGGCCTTGGTCGCTTCCCTGCCAGCATAATATGTGATTTGTTGTTATTGACCAACAGGTCTAGCGAGGACATAAAATGACCAAATGCATTAAGGAGCCTCTGTAACCCCACCCCTGTGCGGGCTAAAAGCACCGCATCGTCCGCATAGAGGAGTACGGGAACTGCGGACCCCCCCACATAAGGGATATCGGGTGTGGTCCCCTCCAGGGTTTTATCTAGGGAGTTGATGTAGATGGTAAACAGAAGTGGGGCTAAGATACAGCCCTGCCTGACACCTCTTCTGGAACTAAATGGTCTGGTGGTTTTACCATCACGGTTGATTCTGATATTAGCTGAAAGGTCTGCATGGAGTGCGGCCAGGAAGTCTACTAGGGGGGGATCAATCCCAATACCAGCCAGTATGGTCCATAGCTTGGCCCTATTGACCAAGTCAAAGGCCGAAGAAAGGTCCATAAAGGCCAGGTATAAGTGCCCCTCCTTGGCCATGGTGTACTTACTAATCAGTATGTGGAGGTTCAAGCACTGCTCTATTGTACCTCTTTTCTCCCTGAAACCATATTGCAGGTCAGAGAGCACCCCCTTCTCCTTAATAATGTCGCCTAATCTGTGTAGAATGACTCTGCCAAGAATCTTTACGGCAGAGTCGATTAGCGAGATCGGCCTGTAACATGCCTAGGGGGTCAAGAAGGGTCTACCTTGCCCCCTTTCATTAAATTCCCCCTTCGTTTTTCTCCTCCTCTTGTCTCTCGATCCTACTGAGAGACAAGATGGCGGCCACTCCGGACTGTTTAGAATGTTGACAGACACCGGAGAGCCAATCAGCTTCGCTTCGCAAAGCTCCGTTACGCGAAAAGTACGCGAACTGGTGCGCTATCCGGGACGCTGTCACAGATATATCTGTTTTTTTGAACGTTAATTTCTCAAAATCCACTGGAGCACATATATTGAGACCCAGCAAAGGCACATCGGGCTAACAGTCCCTACAATTTGGCCAAGTTTCATGCAAATCCATTCAGCCGTTCGAGCTAAAAGTGAGGTCAAACGCCCTATGGAAAACTCAATGTTAAAAACGCGTTTTGGGACCCCCTTTTTTCTCGGCCCCCCCTTGACGGAACCTCCCCAGATTTTTAGGGGCTGCTCAGAAACAAAATATGCCATTTTCCTGAAAATTTCAGCCGATTCCGTCCACAAACGCCAAAGTTATTAGACATAGAATTTTCAAAAGTTCCATAGAGAAAAAATCTATATATACCTACTGGCGACCGCCAGTAGGTAATATATATGCACATACCTTTATATATGTTTAGTGAATGGAAACTAACATTTTGCTAACTTTGAATGAATTTAAAATATGATTAATACAGCCCCAAAATCATTCTAATCGAACATAAAGGAAAATAATTTAATGTAATAAGAAAATTGTAAAAAAGTTTATTTAACTAACAATATAGATATAATTAAATATCTTTACAAATAAAGTTATTTTTAATTTTAAAATAAAGAATATATTTTAAAGATACCAGCAAAGCTTGCAAATATAATTTTTTTGATACACATAGTTGTATAGCAAGCAAGAATGACCAGCACGCACAACTTGTTTTCTTAGAATACATGTTCTTCAATATTTCAGACATATTGTTTGCACATTATTCATCCACAGATTCTTGTTTGTGCTTTAAAACTTATTTTATTCAAATCTTCATAAGATCAAATTTTCAAGAGTACCCAACGCGTTTCGTCTCTATTCTAGAGACTTCTTCAGGGCTTAATTTTATGTTCAGTACATTTAGTGCTGGACATGTCTATGTGATTATATGCTCTAGGTTCCTTCTGCAGAATATGCTCTTGCAGAATATGCTCCGATGAAGATCTTTTTATCCTTTGTTATTGTGTCCGGTGGTGTGAGTCCCGTTTCCGCAAAGTGTATGTCTCAAGTCTGAGTTAACGCCCTCCTAAGTTTTGGCCTATGTTGGCATCTCAATCTCCTTGTATCACGCATAGCAGGTCGTGTAGGACAATATCTGAAAACATAGAGAATTTTCATTCAACAAATATAAATAATGAAATTAATGATTTATTAAAAACCCCATTTTTAAAGTTATTGGATAAGTAATTTAGACATTGAAAATAAGTTTAAAAGTTACGCAGAAACAAAAGAAAACAGAAAGAAAGTTCACACTTTTTCTAAAATATATATTTATCAATAGGTACAACCCTAAGAACATTAGAAATTGTATAAAGTATGCATTTGTAAGGTGGGTGAAATGTAGTATTTTAACACCAGTCCTACAGACATTGGGGAAAGAAAATATATTTGGGGGAGTCCGATTTACTATTCCAACTACAATAGCCCTGACATTTTAGAAAGTGCTTATGTTTGAGGGAGGACAAATATACTATTTTTACTCCAGTCCTAGGGAAAAGTACACATAATCTGGAAGAGGGTTGTCCAATTTACTATTCTAACTTCACGCCCATTAACATTAGGGACACTGAATTTATTTGAGGAAAGGTCAGATTTACTTTTCTGATTCTAGTTGCACAAACATTTTGTAAATTGCATATAATTATGTGGGGCATATTTACTATTCCAATTACAGGACAAAAAACAAGAAAACATTCTAAAATATTTGTACAAAATATTTTGTATCATTATTCATGAAATAGATTTTAAAAAACCTAATGCCATTCATAAATCAGATTAACTGCTACAGTATTTTAGTAATCAATATTTTAAACATCAATATAATTGTGAAAGAAGCATTAGTAAAGCCAATTTGTCTTGCTTCTCGCAAAGCTACTGTACTTCAAGTCATTACTAGATGTCCTTCTCAAGTCAGAAGTAATAGCTCGAAGTCTTTAACAAGGTTGCAGTCCTTCAAAGCTTCACTAAACATCCCTTTCAAGTCAGATGCAACTGCTTCAAATATCCATCACAAAGTTGAAGGGGAATGGCTTCAACATAAAACATAACACTATACACATAAACTGTTGCTACTTTAATAAATTGTGCTTATTTTCTATAACATAAGCAAATATGTCATTTGTGTTGTATGATGATGAATCAGTTCTGCACCTTTCAACAGTATCTTGATTTCTACTGAGCACTTGTGAAGTCAACCTTGTATATATAAGTACTAGTCGTTTGGTTATGTCAAGTGCCTTTAACTATATTCTTATTAAGCTATTTTTTGAGTGAGGAAAAATGCAGTTGTTTATTTAAAAATCCATTGTCTTGTGTTGTGTGCTATTGTAGGGCAGAAGTAAAATGCAGACCAATTAATAAAGTAATTAGGTATATATATAGAGAGTTTCTATGGGAAAAGCATATTTTGTTTTGCTACTAGTTTTGACATTGTTTCATGAATTTGCGTGAATGTTTCCAAAAATAAAAGTTCATCCACCTCAGCTCCCTCTTGGAAAGATTTGGGACAATCCGTTAGGCAGAGGCTAAGAAAAAGACAGGGGTCCCAAAACATTTATTTGCTTTCTTCATTATCATATGAAAGTTTGCTCTCCAATATTGAAAATACTTGCTGAACAGAATTACACAGAATTTGGAGGTGCTAATTGCCTCACATATTACATCACACATGACATGTTCTATGACATCGCTGCAGGATCTGAAATTACATTGAGATGCCTTCTGCATGCACTGCTCATGACCTTTACTATTATATCACATAAGATATCTAAAAGAATAGTATTTACAATAATAGTTATGGCATCGCAAATCATATCTTTTGTAAAAACAGTGAATAATAGAGTGGGGAATTATAGTTAATGGACTGGGGCTACCAAGTTGAACACACTGTGTGAACGTGTGAGAGAGTGCACAAGTTTTAATGATTTGAAGTTGTTGCTTAAATTATAAATTAAAGGCATAAGTGTAAGTTTACAATGTAAAACCAGTGGTGTAAGGAAAATTGAGGGGACCCCCCCTTCAAGGTACGGGGAGGGGCCCCTCGGGACTCTATCAGGAGCTCTCTGGCCTAAATGCTATGCTGAGGGGGCCTCCTGGAGCTTGGGGGGCCCCCGCACTGCGAGGGCTGCAGGTCCTGTGTTACACCCCTGTGTAAAACGTTTGTATAGTTTAAGGTTGGTGTGTAGGTAAATATTACATAAAGGTATATTAATTAAAAGGTGATCCATAATTTAAAATTTATGGTATAACTACCGTTTTGGAATTTGTAATGTTTGTGGATTTTAAGTTTGGTTGTATAGAAAGGATAAATAACGTTTTCCTAACTAAAAATAAGGGTTAACTGTAGTTTTTTTCATTGGATTTCAATTTGTTTTCAATTTTAATAAAAAGTGCTTCAAATCATAGTTTTCATTGGTCAAGTGGCGTGTCATTAGGTGGAGTGTGGGACAATAGAATGGAGCAGAGTGTTGTCTAGTGTACTGTCATAGATGTAGTATCATTGAGCAGAATAGAGTAGAGTGGACTGTGGTACAGTGGAGTGGGATACAGTGGAATAGTGTATGGTGGGGTGGTGCACATTAGAATGGCATTGAGTGGAGTGTCATAGACTGGAGTGTCGTAGAGTAGAGTAGACTAGAGTGGAGTGGGTTCGAGTGGAGTGTCGTAGCATTCAGCGGAGTAAATTGTTATATAGTGCAGTGGTGTGTTGTATAGTACAGCGTCGTGGAGTGCACTAGCAGAGGAAGGCGTTGTGTTGAGTAAAGTGTTATAAATTGGAGTGGCAACTTGTACAGTACAGTGGAGTGGTGTGTCATAGAGTGTTGAAAAGTGGCATAGAGTGGAGTAGGGTGTTTTACACTGGGGTGTAGGGGCATACAGTGGAGTAGAGGGTTGTACAGTGTAGTGTAGGAGCATAGAACGGAGTACAGTGTTGTATAGTGGCACATAGTTTAGTACAGTCTTGTAGAGCAGAGTTGCATAGAGTGGGGTAGAGTGTGGTTGAGTGGGTCCATGTAAAGTGATGTGTAGAGTGGAGTAAATTGTTGTGCAGTGGAGCAGAGTGAAATGTAGTTCAGTGGAGTGGCGTAGTATAGAGTAAAGTAGCATGCTCAATAAAACAGTAGGGGGAGTTGCATAGAGTGGAGTGTCATGGTATATAGTAGAGTAAAATGCTGAACAGTAGAGTGCTGTGTGGGACAGTGGAGGTGACTGGTGTGTTGTTGAATGTTGGAAAGTGTCATAGAGTGGAGTAGAGTAGAGGGCCATAGAGTGGATTCAAGTTTTGTGGAATGGAGTGGCATTGAGCAGACTAGAGTGTGGTACCGTATGGTAGAGAGGAGTTTGATAGATTGTCGTACAGTTGTGTGGCACAGAGTAGAATACAGTGGAGTGGCATAGAGTGCAGTGGTGGAGTACAGTAGAGTACAGTGGAGTAGTGTCTCATAGAGTAGAGTATATTAACTGGGGTAGAGGGAGTTGCGTAGAGTGTTGTAGAGTGTCATAAAGTGCTATAAAGTAGGGTGCCATACGCTGACATTGACTGGAGTACATTGTTGTACAGTGTAGTGCTATACAGTGTAGCACAGTGGTTTATAGTGGAGGGGCGTAGACTGTTCCTGAGTGGAGTATAGTGATGTTGAGTGGAGCACAGTGGGGTGACGTGGAGTGGAGTTTGGCAGAGTGGAGTGAAGTAGAATAGAGTAGCATAAAGTGGAGTGGTGTACAGTGTAATAGCATACAGTGGAGTGGCATATAGAGGAGCGGCGTAGAGAGGAGTGGCAAAGAGTGAAATGGCATTGAATGGAATGGAGTGCAGTGAAGTTACATACTGCAGAATAGCATAGATTGCAGCGTCATAGAGGGAAGTGGTGTATAGAGGAGTGATGTAGACCACAGAGACTCAGAGTGGAATGGTGTACAGTGGAATAGCATACAGTGGAGCACTGTAACTTGGAATGTCACAGAGTGGCATGGAGTGGGGTAGAGTGGAGTGGCATACAGTGAA
This sequence comes from Lissotriton vulgaris, assembly GCF_964263255.1. Lineage (NCBI taxonomy): Eukaryota > Metazoa > Chordata > Amphibia > Caudata > Salamandridae > Lissotriton > Lissotriton vulgaris. Next base: position 31,617 of record NW_028242753.1, read on the forward strand.
ATAGCGTACAGTGGAGTGGTGTACAGGAGACTACCTTAGAGTGGAGTGGCATAGAGTGGAGTGGTGTAGAGTGGAGTGCAGTTGAGTAGAGTAGCGTACAGTGGAATAGCATACAGTGGAGTGGGGTACAGGGGGGTGGTGTAGAGTGGAGTGGCATACAGTGGAATAGCGTACCGCAGAGTAGCGCACACTGAAATAGCATAGAGTGGAATTGCTTACACTGGAGTGGCGTACAGTGGAGTGGTATGAAGTTGAGAGGCATAGAGTGGAATATCATAGAGTGTACAGGCGTACAGTGGAATTGCGCTCAGTGGAATAGTATAGACTGCATTGGAGCACAGTGTAGTAGCATACAGAGAAGTGGGATAGACTGGAGTGGCATACAGTCAAGAGGCGTACAGTGGAGTGTTGTACACTTGAGTGATATAGAGCAAAGTGGCATAGATTGGAATAGTGTACAGTGCAGTGGAATACAGTGGAGTGGCGTAGAGTGTATTGGGGTACAGTGAAGTGGCATAGAGTCGAATAGCCTAGAGTTGCGTGCCATAGATATATGTTGCATACAGTGAAATAGCGTATAGAGGAGTGTCATAGAGTGGAATGGGGTACAGTGGATTGGCACAGCATGGAGTAGCATACAGTAGAGTGGCGTAGAGTGGAATAGTGTACAGTGGAGTGTTGTAGAGTGGCGTGGCATAGAGTGGAGTGGTGAGAGTATAGTTACGTACAGTGGAATACCATAGAGTGGAGTAGGGTATACTACAGTAGCATACAGTGGACTGGTGTAGACTGGAGTGGTATAGAAAGGAGTGGGATAGAGTAGAGTGGCTTAGAATGGAGTGTTATACAGTGGAGTGGGGTACAGAGGAATAGGGTAAAGTGGAATACAGTTTAGTAGTATACAGTTGAGAGGCATAGAGTGGAATAGCATAGAGAGTCGGGCATACAGTGGAATTGCACACAGTGGAAAAGTATAAACTGCATTGGAGCCCAGTGTAGTGGCATAGAGAGAAGTGGCGTACAGCGGAGAGGTGTTCAGTGAAGTAGCATACAGTGGAGTGGTAACAGCGCAGTGGCCAACACTGGAGTATGGTAGAGTGGACTGGTGTATGGTGAAATATCATAGAGTGAAGTGGCTTACAGTGGAGTGGCATAGAATGGAGTGGTGTGGCAGTGTAGGGGTGTAAAGTAGACTACCATAGAGTGGTATGATGTTACAGTGAAGTGCTGAATAGTGGAATAGCTTAGAGCGGAGTGATGTACAGTGGAGTGGAGTACAGTGGAGTGCTGTAGAGGGGAATACCATAGAGTGGACTGTTGTAGAGAGTGGAGCAGGTAGATTGTAATGGCATACAGTGTAATAGCTTACTGTGGTGTGGCATAGTGTGGAGTGTTGTAAAATGGAGTGTCATACTGTGCCATAGCATAGAGTATAGTGGCATAGATTGTAGTGGTGTAGAGTGGAGTAGCAACAGTGGAGTAGCGTACAGTGGAGTGGTGTAGGGTGGAATAATGTTGAGTGTTCTGGCATACAGTGTAGTGACGTTGAGTGGAGTGCTATATAGTGGAAAAGCATAGAGCAGAGTAGTGTATATTTAAGTGCCATACACTAATAGCATACAGTGGATTGTCATAGAGTGGTGTAGTGAATAGTGGCATGACTTAGAATGAAGTAACAATTTTTAAAATTTAGAGGAGAGGAACATGCAGCCTCCCTCTTCAGGCCTTATAGCGGCACCAGGTACCCCATACCTCGGGCCACTTGCCTTTTTTGGGAGTGGGTCTCGGCCCCCCCTTCCTGGAGCCGTAGAATGGCTCCCGGAAGTCCATGTCAGAGACTCATCAGGCAGAGACCCTATCGCCCTGGGCACTGGAGTTCTCAAACTTGGAGAGTGCTGGCATATCCGGTCTGCTCTTTCCCAGTCAGGGGACACAATTTTACTCCTGCTTGGATTAGGAGCAGAAACAAATGCTGCTCCCATTCAAGCAAAAGTAAAAGTGACAGCTGGCAGAGATCGTGGAGCCTTGGAGTCCGCGCTGTAGCTGCAGATGAGTGGATTCCCTGGGTGTACAGCAGGGCACCCACTGCCAAAAAACAAATGCACCCTGCCGCCAGCACACACAAGGAGTACCGCATGGGGAGCTGGCATCATCCACAGTAGCCTCGGGCCCCCCTCATGGCTGTAATGAATACCATGTTTTGGGGGCCCCAGGTGAGCATCAGTGCACCAACTGCTAAAAAAAATATTATAGTTATCCAAAGTAACTTCAGCTCATGCAATAAAGTAACTAGAACACGAGCCCCACAATGCACTGCTAATTACCTTCAATATTACATCACTTATTACATGTGCTATGACATCATTGATAAAATCAGTGCAACATCTGAAATGACATAATTGATGATAACACTATTCATGGCAGAGGTATGGGTTATAGTTACTTTCTAGCATGATTTATAGTTACTTGAGATAACCATAACCAGTGAATTTCAGTGGTTTTGTTAGTTTAAAATGGTATTTTTTAACTGACATTTTCACCTAACCATAACTCCCTTCAACCTTTGGGTTTTACAGTGAATATATATACTGCAGTTTCTCAAGGCATTACTAGAAGTCCCTCTTGTGTCATTTGCAAAAGCACTGAAATTCTTTCATGAAGCTATAGCTTCACACGTCGTTACTAGAGGTCCCTCTGCAGTCAGATGCAACTCCTTCAGATGACCTTCACCAACCTGTCAGAGTGTGCCTTCTTTTATTTTTTCTTATTTATTGAGGAGTAATAATTCATTTACATCCTTCACCAATATTACACATGAAAAAGCGGCATGATTTAATTTCAAAGAGAGAAAGGAGATAAATAGTACACATTTAAAGAACTATCCTACATTCATAAATACGGTAAGAAAAAGAAGTGGCAATAAATGTAACTATTGGAAAGAGATTACTCGTTCCTATAAGAAACCAGTATCCCTTAAAAAAGTAGATCAGATCATCCCAACTTACTCCGATACAAGTTCTAATAAGGCGCCCTTAACCGTCTTCCAAAGTTTCCTTAGCTTATGGCGATTTAGCTGATTCTCAATAATTGCGATCTCAGACCACAAAGAAATATTAGCTCCTGCCACCAAGATAGAAGGTCTAGGGCTTCCTTTTGCAGCCACAAACGAGCAGTCATGAATCTTGCAGAGGTAACTGCAAAAAAGAACACCCTGACCACCTACCCCGGAATATCAGGACACTGCTCAAGCACCACGGGGCAGATTTACAAGCCCCTTGCGACACTTTTACGCCGCCGTTGTGTCACTTTTGTGACGCAGCAGCGGCGTAAAGAATGCGCCACGTTGCGACTTATTTACAATGTGACGCATCTAGGCAGATGGTTCACGTTGTAAAGCCCTGCACCACATGAAACCTGCGTCAGGTTTCATGTGGGCGTTCTGTCGCAGGGTGGGCGTTCCCTCGCAGGAAAGCCCCGTAACACTGACGGAGTGAAATCTACAAGATTGCACTGAGTCAGTTTTACGACGCTGCTGCGTCAAATCCTTATGCCTGCTTGAAGCAAGCGTAAGGAGTGATGCACCCTGTTGAGTATGGGTGGCCCCTGTGCATTGCAGGAGTTGCATCGCACTTGCGACACGACTCCAGCGATGCGCCGACCATACGCCACAAGATGCGTCACGCATCTTCCTTTCCTTGCACCATGGTGCGTCGCATTGTAAATGCGGCGCATCTGTGGGGGCGGAAGTAGAGGATTGCATGATGCATCTGTTCTGGCGGATCCCTGCTGATTTGCAGAGATGCGCCAGAACATGTAAATATGCACCCACCTTTTTAGGGTCAGGGATAATATCAGCATTGCGAAGATAATAATCAGCACAAACAACAGTCTATACCAGAACTGATTAATAGGGCCACAGTTTGCAAAGATATGCACCGTATCCGCTTCCAGCATGGCCCACTTGTACAGCTTAGATGGTTTAAATAATATGTGTCTTTCAAGATTTTAAAGGAATGCACTGTAAGTTATAAAACGTTGAGGGCATTCTACGTAAACATATTAGTGTGCTGTATCTTGAATAGAGAGACATTGCAATGAGGCCGCTGTGCCCACTAAGACACAAGCAGCTCGAATTTGTTACCAGTGCTCTCCTGTCACCCCAACATTGAATAGAAAGTGTGTATATAACCACTTTTCTTGATTCTAATGAAACCCTCCAAGAACTTATTATATTGATGTCACAATCGGGGAGCTGCTGCACAAAAGTACACAGTTGTAAGTAGCTTAAGGCCCCATTCTTAGAGAGTCTATAATGTCTACTCAAATCCTGAAAAGAGTCAAGAAATCCATTCGTAAAGAACTGGCCTAAACAGTAGATTTTTGCTTTGCGCCAGCAGAAGTAA